>NW_010531364.1:1451-27795 GCF_000687285.1 Phaethon lepturus | reverse complement strand
TTTAGGTGGTGTCCACTTTAAACCACAGTTACAACAAACCAACAACTGCAGATTAAATAATATTTCAGACATGATTACAAACGACTGTTTATAAACTTTATACAAATATAAATACTGTTTTAAGACTTTGGGAAACAAGCACACAGTGCTTATTTGTATCATATGCCTAAGTACTGGGCAATCTTTCACAACGAAGTGACCACCAAGAAAACAAAGCCTGCTTCTTAGTACTATAACAAAATATATTCATTCTAGTAGCTCACAAATTTTCATCTCTAAGGATGTTGTAAACATGAATTTCCTGACTCTGCATATCTATATGCATTTGGAGGAACAGATTTAGCATAGGTTGTTCACTTCAGCCACCTAAAGCAGATCTGAAGTAACAAGCTGATCTGAACTGAAACATCAACTTAATTTATGTCTAATGACTTTCAAAGCGACCAACGCAAGAGTTTGAAGTGTGTTAGTGGACAGTAGCCATGTTCACTGCACATACCTCACTACAGACCAAAACCTCCAGCTAAAACAGCTTAGGGACTGAAAAGAGTGCACATACAGGTAGCCTTGCTCATCGCCTCCTTCTCTGAGAAGTTTCCCCTTAATATCCCAGCTTTCCTACAGGAAGGGAGGCAAATCCCCAAGATGAGACAAGGGTATTACATTAATGTTACACTGATAGTGTAGCGAGAAGTACACTGTCTACAGTTGGAAGCTCGGGGTATTTAGGCATCTAATTTCAACATTTTCATTTCCCTTCCTGGTGCCACCTACTACCGACAACTGCATCAACAACTCCTGACTCAGGAGCGACAGACATGCATATTGTGCAAAGCAATGGCATTCACAATACAAACCTTCACAAAACCTTCATTTACACTGTTTCAACCCCTATCAGTTTTAACTGATCACTGTAAAAAGTGATGGTAATAATAACTTGAAATAATAAACATTCTGTAAGTAATTACTAAAAATTACATGTCCAAAAGACTGGAGTCCTGAATATAAGCGATGTCTTCACATACAAGACATGCAACAAGTATCACATCTCATACTTGAATATACATGAACACCGCTAAATATTACTCATCCCCAAACCAAGATATTATGACAAAATATTCAGTCTTTGTTTTCAAACAGACTTTTAGAAGACAAGGTTGTACCTTCCAAATATTTACATTTAAAGAAAAAAACAAAACCAAATTATTCTCTGCCACACACAGAGAGTCAGGAAGATACTCATCCATTAGCCTGACAATGAGCAGACACATAACAAAAGCAAGTTGCTCAACTCAGTACAGGTAATGCCTTCAAACTTACTGCTAGCAGTGAATGAACTTGCTGTAGTAGCAGTTATTAGCTGATTAACAGATCAGATGATAACTCATCCGTTTATTTCCAGATGTTCTACCTAGAAAGTGCTACATGAAGATAAATATTTCACACAAAAAACCTTAACAGTTTCATTCTGAAAGCTTTTAACTACCTGATGGATATGTACCATACACAGTCTACCTGTACTATTATGTTACACTCCAAAGAGGTTATTTCAGTCAAGTCTTAGATGCACTTGGCTTTTCGAAACTTATGAGAGACAAAAAAACTCTACTTAAATGATGTTGTTCTTAACAGAGTCCATAACTCCTGTAGTTCAGCTTCCAGCATGACAGCCTTCATCAGCTAAATACGAAAACAGGGACCAGAAATTCTAATTCATAGCACAGTAATTGCAGCACTTATGATTCACCCCATACCACAGAATGTCATTTTTTCACTGTAAGTACAATAGTTTACATTTCAAACAACAAGACTTTTATTTTATTGTTTTCCAAAAAACGTAAAGGACAAAATTAACTCACCGTTAATGCTTGGAACTAATAAGTCTAATTTTCAAGTGTACTGAAGCAAATGGATACTTTTGTACTGATGTGAGTAATTAAAGTACAAGAGCTTCACAGACTCAGATGTAATGCAGCCCTTTTATCAAAAGCAGTCACTCTCTCTCAGCCTGACAGTTAACAGCATATGATCTAGTAAACAAATACTTTCACACAGTACAAAAGTGCCATTAAAGGCCAGAACTGTCAACACAAATTCCATTCTTACAAGAGAAAAAAAATATATAAACTGTTGATCACCTCTGGTTGCCTTAACTAGCATGGAGGTTGTCATGGAAACACTTCTGCGAAGTTCACAGTGATGAAACACAAACACTTCCAGTTTAATTGCTATTAGGTTTAGCATACCAGAGTTTATTTATACTCAAAGAGCATTATGATAAAATGCAGCAAAAAGTAAAGCTAGTAATGATCTGGCATAACAAAGCCAACGGATTAAAAAAAAAAAAGAAAGAAAAAGAAAATAAAGACAAACAAGATGACTTTTTATTAGGCTGAAACAAGACAAAAATTAATTACCTCTTTGCCAAAAATATTAACCAAACTTTCAGCTAAAGCGTGACTTGTCCATGACAGTTTTAACTGAAGGATATTAACGTACTGACATGTGAAGATATTAAAGAAACAAAACGTCTTCAAACAAAGCAGTCTATATTTGAACTACCAGATATATCAGTATTTATTATACAGATTCAAAACTGATTCTTAAAAAAAATTGTAGCATCATGTTAACTTCTGTAGCACACATCACGTGAATCCCATGTACAGGCACCTCTTTTTTCCAGATAGAATAGACCTGGTCCTGCTATTTTCTTACCCACAGAGCTCCCCCAGCATAAATGACAATTCTGTTGTCCTTGCAAATTGAGCCCAATGAGATTTCAAATAATAGTGCTGACTGACTACATGAATGTAAGCCAGGGAGAGCTTAATTTTATTTCATTACAGTTAATGGGGATTCATTTTTATTTTATTAGAATTAAACAAAATTTATAGAGATGCATGAAAGTTACTAACTAAAATCTGCAGGTTCCTTTCAGTATAATCCGATTTCATTTTTTAATAATACTACATTCATTCTTAGTGCATGATTTAAGTTAATGCAAAAGCTTTAATAAATTACAGTGACTTTTTATCTGTTTTCATTAGCCGAAGTTTACTCAACTCAGCTGACAGTCTGTAACACTGAGAAGCCGAAGAGAGGTCAGGGGTTTGGAAGAGGGACTGGAAGCAGTCAGTGCACTCAAGTGCATGAGGCACAAGCACAGAATGAGGATTCAGACGTGGTGCTGCCAGTGTAGGCTGAACACGGATGGGGAGCAGGAAAAAGAAATCAAGATGCATCACGCTTACTTTACAGATGTCATCAAATTCCTGGCTGCTGACTGGCATACAAGTATAGGAATGCAATCTATTGCCTATAACCTGCCATCAGTTTTTTCATTCACATGAGTGATATGTTTTGAACAAAGGTATGGAAGGGAAAATGATCTATAATGAAATAACTATACTTTTAATCGTTTTCCACTACCTGCTTGTTATGTCTAATATAAAAGTAAAAATACATTCATCTTTACAATTACCATATTTATGCCTCTCAGTTCTCTTTTGTCTTTCCCCATTTGCCCCTCTTGCATTTATTCATTCTCCACTTCTTGCTGATGTTCCTGACAATCATCATTCTCCCCTTCCCGGCCACAAAAGTTATCATAAATGAAATTGTTAATGATGAATTTTAAAGACCATCTTTAGGTTTAGAATGAGTACCTGAAAAAGGATTAATAAAGAAAATGGAATAAGGATAGAGTTAGTGTTTCAGATTACCAGCAGACTCAGGAAAATAACATAGTAACAAGTTTACCTTCTCAAAATTAATATTATCCCAACATGAATATACGGATTTGAAATGAAAGCTCAGATCTGGAGCAATTACAAAAATACCACCAACATTTTTGTCACGTAGGCTCATATACACCATGTAGAGAATAGTTTCTTTCATACTACTTTTATTAGCTATCTGCATTTCAGCTCCTACTATGTAATTTAGCTTCTAAGATGCTACTTCCTGTTAATTAATAATATGCTTCTGATCTATACGAACATTTTTCTGTAAAAATTACTGGAAGACAGCAGTTTCCTTAACCTCGATACGCTATTCTGCAGTATTACCATGGCCATTACCGCAGAATCTGTATATACCCAGTTCTGTCACTGTAATGTATTTGCCTTCTGGTCCTCTTCCCACGAGGGAGAATATGCAGATGAGTGTCCTGTTTTGTTAAAGCCTTTTTCTCTTCTACTTCCATGAGTTATTTTCTCCTAGGGGCTTTTGGAAAGTTGGTTTGTTCAGAGTGAACAAACTTATCAAAAGTGAAATATGATGAAAATCATGGTGGTCTTCATTTCTTCTTTCTTCAAGATACGGACAGCCCCCTGAGCAAGGTCCCTACTCTGCACAGAGCACCTTTAGCCTTTCCATCACAGAGAGCTCACTACTCCTGGAGAAGCCCAGTGATCCAACACAGGTTCTACTCCTGGACTCATGGGGAACCAGGACAAGAACTCTGAAAATAAATACCAAGACACCAAACATCTTCCAAAGTCCTGTAAGGAGATGACAGAGAAATCAGAAGATAGATCTATTTAACTAAAGATAGCATGTACTGCCTACTTCAGCATTTTCAACTGCTATTATATTCACATCTGGTTGTGTCACATCGGTGGTACTGAACTGACACCTTGAGAAAGGTATGGATACTGAAAATTACACCATCACATGGCAAGATGGTGGAGTGTCCTAGCTTACAAAAAATCTTAAATCCAGGCAATTCCCGATGAAAAAACACATTTGGGAGTTTTTATGCATCTGTTGAACAGGCACGTCACAACTGTTCAAAATACTTCACAGTGAGATTTATGACAATTTATCATTACTCCAAATACTTCAGTGAACTCTCTGAACCTGTTGTTTTGGGAGTGCTTGATGGAAGAGTAAAATCTATGATCGCTTTGACCCCCACTTTGGCAGTGAGATACCTGAGATACCTTCTCATTCAGTTTTCTTAGTGGAAGCCCATTCGGAAATGATTAAACAAATGCTCCATCTGGACCTGGGAAGGACTTCCCACCAGGACCACATGGTGGGACATCACAGTGCCATTTAGTCTCAGACACATCCCAGCATAGACTCATTCTGGTGGTGGCAGGTCTGGCAGTGACGAGCATCAATACTACATGACATTGCTTTGTGCTGCCTGACATGCCTCTGGCTGACGTAGCGATTTCTTCTGCTGAAGGTCTCAAATCTGGCTGCTTCTGGCGACTTTCTTCATTTCCTTGAGTTTTTCTCCCCAATTCAAAATAAGACAAGCAATGGAAAGAGCTGAAAGGGAAAACGGCATATAGCCTTAGGCAACATCAGGGGAAAGCGAGGACAGCTGAGAAGCCGTAATCATCTTTGATTACTAAAGCGAATAAAGTTGAACCAGCAGCATGAGAGTGCAATGTTTCAGTGCTGACAGACACTAACAAAGAAACAAACACAAAAAAAAAGAAGACAGGAGAAAAGAAGACCCATTGAAGGCTTTGGTAACCCACCTACTTGGAACAAGGTGTCCACGATGCCACATTCCCCTATCTGCCAGTCTCTGTTTTGGCTGGAGAAGGCAAGGAGCAAGAAAAGGAGGCAGACATGACTAAACACTAAGCAGTGAGCTAAACCAGCAGTGTAACTTCCTGAAGAGGCCACGCAAGTCAGGAAGAGAACTGGGAGTCTGGGACTCTGTGTGAGACAGCAGACTTCCCCAACAGCTTTATTCTTGGTGGCCCCTGTGTGAAAGGTGAAGGAGCCATGGGGGAATCCTCACCTCCTTTTTAGTCTTTGATTGCCTTTTCCTCATCTGTTTCCAGTTCCTCAACAACAAAATATGACCCTAGGCACACCAACACCACATCTTTTCTAGATGAAAATGGTCACTTTGAGCCAATCGTAATGCTCTACATCCTCTTGGCACTGAGGAGAGAGAGGCCAGAAGATGAGAGAACAAATTCCATTACTGGGTATCAAGAGCCCCGATTATTCCCTTGCTTGATAATAAAAAGCAAAAAAGGTACATCTTCCATGTACAGAAGATGGAAGTGGAGCATCAGACACACTCTGGTATGCTAAGTCTTAAATACACTTCACTACAAAGAAGAAAGAAAAAAATCAAACTACAATAATAGGATCTAGAGCCTCTGTATCACTGCATCCACGTGATTCAAATCCCTTGGATTTTAGGCATTTGTTTCCCAAGAGATTAAATTTTTAAGGCACAAAAGCTGTTAAGATTATGACTGTTTACCTCACTGGTAGCAGCATCTTCACAGGTGAGCAACAAGCAGCTCATTCTCACTTTCATTCGAATTCATTCTCTCTCTCAGTGGAACAACACTGCAGAGAGAGAGGATGGTGTCTTTATTTTTAAAATTTTGTCATATTAATTAAAAGCCACATAGTCAATTCATTTAAGATTTCTTTGTAGCACAATGGCAGTCTGTTAGAGGCAGTTTCAGCAGCAAAAACAGAAGTGAAAGGAAATAAACCTCTAGGAAAAATAATGGATAAACTTAAAAAAACTAATGGCAATGCTGTTAATACTGTTGCTGGCAAACACACACTAGCAACTTTACAGCTGATGTGTTCCAGGCTACACCAAAATTATGTATGTGTAAAATGTTCATAATAGAGTATAAAAAGTCTAAAATTTATTAAGGTTTCATGCTGATCCTCCAGTCAGGCAAATGTTTGTAAAAAGAAAAAAAAAGACAGTGTTAAGTAAACATTTCAGACCTCAACCTTCTTTATATGCCTTTGAACCTTTGCTTTCATGTGCAATACCTGACAGCCCGCTGAGAATAAATGCTGAAAGCCCCAAAGATGGGTAAAACAGAATTTCTGACTCAGGAAATAAAGATCAGCTGAATATGATTCCCATATGGCAAACCAGATCAATGGAAAGCAAGACCAAAATTTACAATATCTATACTGTGCAGTACAACATGGAGGTTGTCTTTTATTGCTGGTAGCAAAACTCCCAGTGGCCAAGAATAAAAGCAGACACAAAGATTATACATCCACTAATGGTGAACTCTAAAAATACACATTGAAAGATTTCAGAGTAGAAAAGGAAAAAGCTAAAATTTTGAGCCTTTATTTAGTGTTACTGAATACCAATCAGCAATTAGAGCCATCAACTTTCAGCACGAAATCCAGGATTATTAATATAAAGGCATGTTTTCAAAGCCAAGGGGGGAAAAAACCCAGCAGATCGGATTACCTGATATGAAAAGAAACACTCTTTGCTGTAAAACTAAAACAGCTTCAAGGCTACTTTTGTGGTAGCATGTGTGGCTGAATGTGAGAGAATGTATAACAATATTATTACTTTTATTTCAAAATTTCCTGCAAAACCTCAGGTCATGCTCATGAAGACTTTCTTAAAAAGCAGTGATAAATCTGATGAACAATTTTTGGAACTTGAAAGAAGGACCATGGGCATGGGGGAGGTAATCAAGCAGTCCTCAGCAACTGAACCGGCACAGCAACTCAGGAATCCTCCGTCAGGAATCCCAAAGCCATGCACCTAGCTATCTCTGCTGGGGCCTCAGAGGGCAAAAGCAGTAAGCCTGCAAGTAAAGGAAAAAAAAGCTCAACTTTTCAGATTCTTCTAATACAGTTCAGATGAAAGCACACTGAAGGAAAATTCTTTAAAAGGAAAAACAACCAACATTTTTTTTAGTAAATACACAACAGACCAAATTAGAAAGACATAAAATCACTTTCAAACTTCAGTAAGTCTCAATAAAATAAAATGAAACCTCACAGTGTCTCGAACCTAACTCACATTACACTACTGCACCGTTTTGCATCTCAAAAAAAAGATGGCTACAGCAATATGAAAGCCCTGAGGTCCCCCAGACACCAGAACTGGTCGTTCTAGGATGTCCACAGAAAGGTGAGGCTGGAGGTCAAAACTAGGAACTTCATAGCAATGTTGCCTCCTCAATCCCTCTATAAATAAAGCAAATGAAATACCTTGACGCTACATATTGAGAGCTACAATTTGCCTAAGCATTTCCAAAACAGTTTTTCCAGCAGGTGGAAACATACCCTCTGTATGTCAAATAAATAGTGTACATGACAGTAATTCTACCGGCCTAAGCATTTCCAAAACAGTTTTTCCAGCAGGTGGAAACATACCCTCTGTATGTCAAATAAATAGTGTACATGACAGCGATTCTACCGGTATTCAAACTGGTTGATCTTCCTAACTCCTGGTTTCACCACTGGTAAGCAATGCAGTCAAGCCAGTCCTGGCTCTGAAAACCTGAATACTTAAGCATATTACTATGTGTATTAATACATGTTTTCCATGGTGTTTCATCAACAATAGTGTGACATACATTTAGCATAACCTCAGGCTGAAAATGCTGCCACTAAAGAGTAATTCAGAAACAGCAAAGAACAGTAATACTCAAAGAACTTTATGAAAGATCCTCTTCTGCAAGAGAACTGATAAAGGGGGACCTCAGAAAAATTCTGGACGCAACCATCCCATCACTCACCCGGAGCAGGTTCTTTGAGCCCCATCACTAACATCACACTGCTGCTGTGAGCTGGACCACAGGTTTGTACAGTTAGAAGATAGAGAGTGTATAGTCTCCTTTACAAGGCTAATAAGCTTTCCTCTTGCCTCCTTTCTTGGGCAACAAGACCATTCATTTAGGCCAATAATTGGGGCATCATCTTTGCCTTGTACATCTCTTCCGGCACAAGGATCTAGGCCCTATAGCTTCACATATTTATGAAAAATTTACATGTAAATATTGTAGGATCTTTACAAATACTGTCTTTAAAGTATGTCCCTCCTCTCAAACTGTAGAGCTATTATACTCCCATCCCTCTTATTTCAGATCTTGTTCCTATCTTTTGTTCTAATCTTGACAAATGCAATCTCGTTCCACTGACATAAATTCAGTATTCCATTATATATTAATCACTTATCTTCCATGTCAAAGCCTACCTATCATCTCTCATTCCATATCTAGAGGTAAACTCCCTTCTCCTTTAGGTCCAGGCTGCCAGTTTCCATCATCTATGTGTTATTTTTTCAATTAAGTGTCTTCAGGCTTTTTATACAGGCTGACACCTCACACATCTGTGTATGTCCACAAGACTCTGATTAACATCTTTCAAACTGCTTTGCCAGGAAACCTACGGCAAATTTTAAAACAGATTATTTGCTGATACGCTATGATAACTCCTTGTTTTCCCTTGCAAGTTTCTACCTGTTGCCTCTACCCATATATTTAAATTCTCCTACTTCTGGGTTGGGACTCACAGTGGTTCTGTGCATAGCACCTGGTGGTGGCCTTCCAGCCCATGTCCAATGCTCTAAAGCACTGTTAAAGGACAGACATGGAGTTAATGAATATCGGTATGTCAACAAGCATCCCAAGCGCTCTCCTGCCTCTTTCAAAGAAAAAGCAGTGGTCAAAACAACACTGGTAAGTTTTCTGGTTGTAAGAGACTGCTGGTACAATTCCTTCACCAAATTTGAGTCTCTGTTAGAAAAGCCCTTAAATCACAATCTAAAGTTTCCCAGTGAAATCTACTCTGACGTCCTGAATTGCGTCCTTGCGAATAACTACTCTCAGTGTTAAAAACTTCTCCTCTCCTAGTGGACTTCGTCACGGCATTATAAGGTGGACTGACAATCCTCTGTTATCAAGTTTCTCCTCTCCATATAGTCTCTTCTCCACACAGCTTTTTAGGAAACTATCAAAAAACTATTTCAATACCATAAAAGGAATGAAGGAATTCAGACAGAAACATCTAGCCTTGTTATTCCTATTCGAGTTATATCTTTATACATCCAAGGATATAAAGGCCCAATTTAAATTTAAAATGTCCATAATCACCTGATTAGCCAGCATAAATACATGTCTTTTTCAGAGTCACTATTTTCCACTCTGGATACAGACCCCAATATTGAAAGCAAAACCTGCAATATTGTCTCTAGATCTATGCTCTTATATTTGCTTGTACTTAAACACTTTATTTGGTATGGATTCATATGCTATTCCAGTTGCTCAGTATTGTTTCCTTCCTTCTTAATTATGAACTTGTTTTGTGTTGCATCAATTGACACATTTCCTCTCTGCTTTTGAAAATTTTTGATCAGCTTCATATTTTACTTTCATAGAACTAGCAAGTTACAAACATTCATGACAGCTCCAAGTCATTAAAAAAAAAGAAATCCTTCCAAAATATCAAGACTATTCTTTTCACCTTCATTATTTTGTATTACTTTCTTATAATTTTAAAAACTTTTTTCTTAAAATCAGAGTTGCTGGAGGAAATGAAGCAGTGCCATTCATCAAAAGCAAGAGTCAAAGCCAAGAAAACTGTTATCATGCAACACACAATTATCAGAAACATTTTCAACTCTCACTTATGAAACAGATCTTCAAAGATTTTCAACATCTAAAAATACAGCACATCCTTCTCTCACATTTTTATCCCTGTGGTATAAAAATAAATTAAAAAAAAAAAAAACCAAACAAATTAGAGACATACCTCCAAACTGTAAACTGACTTCATTTTCCATCCCCCTTACTCTTTTAAAAGCTGAATGGTGTTCCTACCAAACCCACATAACATGCAAGATCAATGCAGGTCTAGCCTCTTCTCTGATGAGCCCCAGCTGCGGAGGACGGAAAGCTTGCATGCTGCAGAACGTGTGGGGTACCAAGTTTTAACAGCTCGATCCTGTAACGCTTGGTTCAGGAAGTTTTTACACATCCTATTAATTATAATATCAGTGAGGCTTACCCAGCAAACAAGCCAAAGCAGCTGAGCTCTGCAAGAAGTTTTTCAAAGGTATAATGGAGTTAACCAAAGGGCATTAGTAAGTACTGAAAGAAAAGGGGGGGAGATAATAAAAACGGGCAATCAGCTGCAAAACATGAGATGAGACTTGAAGGCTACTATTCCCTCTTTCAAGCATAAGATTGATTTTCTACTGCATTCCTAAGCAAATTACTTGAATCTTCAGCCTTACAGAAATCAGGTTCCATTTTAACTTTTTCCTGACACATCTGACGTTTCAGCTGACATGAAGCACTTTCCATTCTACAACTATTTTGGTAAAAATGTGATGGTTTCTTGTACTACTACATACTTTTTATGCAGCTTCTTCACTTTGTGGTATACCTCTAGTTAGGTAGAAGTTTTAGGATCCTCCTTCTTTGATGAAACACTCCTTTTCCAGAATCATCCCCTCCTCTGTTAGGATCCACTTTAAATAAGCACGAGACGAAAAAGAAGTGAAAAAGTACACGAAAGCAAAAGCAAACGGAAAAATTTCAGAGCTACGCTCCTCAGAATTAGAAGTGCTCTTGAAAACTTCCAAAGGCAAAGATTAGAAAGGATTACAGCAGAGGAAGGTTTCTTTGACCCATATTCTGGCTTCCAGAAGTAAGTATCTCGCAGCACGATTACAGGGGCACGGCTGCTTAGCACCTCAGCCCTGACAAGCCCGGGCCACCGTGCAGCGCATCACGTGCCTTGCCACAGCTCTCGTCCAAAAGCCCCGTCCTGGTCACCCAGGAGGGCTACAGCTACAGCTCTAATGCTCTAGTTTTTCCAAGACCTGTATTTTTATAGCTGAACATGAAATGAGTTAAAGCACTTTGGAGAGCTAGAAGCAAGTTAAGCTGTCTGCATAGATATAACCTTTGTATTTTCTGACAGTTCTGTAGCAAAGAAAACACATCGTAATCCCAGAAGTTCAAAAACTGTTAACTGAACTCCTTTAAGAATGGAGAATGGAAGTTCCCCTCCCCTCTTCACTCTTTCATTATCAGCAGGATTATATTTCTTTTCTCCCGTTTCTTTTTTTTTTTCTTTAATTTGAACATATTTTTCCATCTGGCCCATCTTAAGATTTCAGAACTCTCCTGTTTGCCCATTACATCCGCATGTGAAAATCAGTACACTGCCAACCCCAGGAGGTAGATTATGTTTTTTCCTTTACATGGACAAAGCCACACACGGTGACAATACAGCTTTTTTGTCAACTACACAACTATCTGTGAGACAGCAGAGGAAAGTGGAACACCAGGATTCCTCGTTTCTACTTTCTAGGAGCGGTACATAGCCAAACACTTCCAAAGACGAACAGTAACACCAGCTTCCCTTGCATCATCAGCGATGACTGGGTTCCACGCTGTACGTGGGAACCATGGGCTCCTACTCGGGGCGAGTCAACCCAGTCAATTGCCATTAAGAGACTAATCCTTTGTAGTGAGGGTCCCACTGTACCAATGTGACTCAGCCAAGCATCCAGCGGGGCGTGTGCCTTCTGAAAGGCAATGGGGTCTGCCGGTGGGTTGCAGGTCTCCCTCGACTACATACCTGAACCGTATTTTACCTTTTGTTTGAAGTGACTTTAGTGCCAACATTCATCCATCCACTTTACAGGTAAGGTAACAGAGTTACCTCCTTTAAAGAAAGAGTACTAACCCTTAATGCATAATAATTAGCAGGGGAGGCATACGCATTTTAACACTATTCAGTTAAGAGATAGGCCTATTATTTTTTTTTCTATTAAATCTGCCTTACATAAAAAGATACTTGAATGAAAACAGTATGATCTTTTTCTAAATAAATAAAATTGCATAAAAGCAAAAGCTCCCACAATGGACTCCACAGCAAGTGCAGAAATTATGCTTCATGAAATAAATTTGCACTGCTTAGTATTTGTTTCAGTTTGCAGTCATTTGTTATTGTTTTGAATCTTATTTATTTATTTATTGAAATACTTACTAGTTGTCAAATTTAACATCCCGTACAAACATACAACCATCAGCAGAAAATTAAACTAAAAAAAATACAGTAGTCTGCATGAGATTATACTGAACTGCAAACAAAACTGGCAAAAGCAATTAATCAACCTTAAACGAGCAAAAGCTTTAGATTAACAACAGGGCTTAAAACAAATTAAAACTTTGCAAATGGTCTCAGAAATGGCTTTTTGTATTTCAAGTATATTGAATTTTAAGAGACTTCAAACTGTTAAATTTGCAACCCAAAGACAGAAACACGGCTTACATAGTTACTCGCTATATATATTCCTGTTGCTAGAATTTTTTTTAACTTCTTCCCACCAACAACAAAAATGCAGGCCTGAAATGAAGTTTACAGTTGTGGAAGAAGCAATGCCTTTGTTGTTATATTGCAGTAATCAAACTGGTCCAGTCAAAAGTACATTTTAGAACATGCTGATTTGCAGTACAGCTAACAGGTTTTGTTTGAGGTGTTTTTTTTACTTTTGTGAAGTTTACTGAAACTGTATTTGCTGCAAGTACTTAAAATTTGCTATGTAGAAATCACAAAGCACAATTTTTCACTTCTGTAAAACGTGTTTTGCGCAAAAGGGACAGTAGAACTGGAAGCAGTTTGGATATGGTTATTATCTGTTTTACACAGGCCTTATTACAAGATGCACATAGACATGAAGCAAATTTAACTTAAAGAATTTCTTTAGAAGCAGTAGAAGATTCCAGGATGAATTATGAACACTTGCATACCAGCTAATTCACTTTCTCTAAAATCTCCTATGACGAACTGCACAGTACAAACTACGATCGCTGTACTCCAAATGCACAGAAGGCTTTTGCAACAACGAGATGTAGCTGATGCTCTTCAACAGTAACAGGACTTCAGCTTCCAAATATCACATCCACATTAAGCCTGTAGATACACTGCAGGAAATATCAAAAAGACAGGTCTCTTGTAGCAGGTTGTTAAGGAAACCATTGCCATTCCTTCTATAATTGAAGGAAACAGATGATTTGAGGGAAAATTCAACAAGAATTGCTTTCCAAATCAACATCGCCACTCACTTTTTTCCATTCGGTTTTCTCTCACTGGATATGCATGGCACTTCCAACTTGAAATAGAATTTCGAAACAGTAACCCAAGAGGAGGAAGAGGCTTACTCAGCACCTGACTTTGACGCTGCACAAGGAGGAAGATCAAGAGCTAATTTGCAGCAAAGCCTGGAGAAGCTGTTCCATCCTGTTGGCTTGATGTCCTTTCAGCTCACCTACTAGACTTTTGAAATCTATGTCAAACGGGTTGGCCAAAATAAACACTAAAGCCTACCATCGTAAGATGACTCTCCACTAGCTTTTCACCTGCCTTTTCCATTCACACTCCTTATTTCCCAACAAACTTACCGAGCTGGGATGTCCTGGCTGAGATGAAGAAATGCATGGCAAATGCTGTTGCAGATGAGGCACCAGCAAGAACAGTCTTATGTGCAAGCACAGAAGCCTTCATCCCAACCATCTGCAGTCCTGTACTTCTGAGTTTAAGGAGTAAACCAGACTGTCTCTGACCCCATGCTGCAAGTGGTGGTCACTGGTGAAACAAGGTGCTTTGTCACGGTGAGCAGTAATCCAGCCTGAGCTGGCGAGCACCTGAGTCTCAGAACAGGGAAACCCTCCGTTCACTTACCCCAAGAGACCCCGAGTCCCCTCACTATCAGCCTGCTGGAGAGACCAGGGAGGAAGCTGTCGGCTGCTCCTCTGATGAGGCTGGGCCATGGCGAGGGAAGCGCATGAAATGTCCATCAGAAGACCAAGTACAGAGTGCAGCAGTAACAATGTACTGGTGTGCTGTAACAGTGCACCAGTAACAACGTACACAGATGTGCTGGCTTTAGTTGGGACAGAGTTAATTTTCTTCATAGTAGCTAGTAGGAGGCTACGTTTTGGATTTGTGTTGAAAAGAGTGTTGATAATATAGAGATGTTTTCATTACTGCTGAGCAAGCAGTCAAGTAGTCAATGCAGAGTCAAGGCCTTTTCTGCTTCTCACACCACCCATGGGCCAGCGGGAAGAGGTGAATGAATTCCTTTTTTTGCTTTGCTTGCATGAGTGGCTTTGGTGTTCCCTGTCAAACGGTTTTTATCTCAACCCACAAGTTTTCTCACTTTTACCCTTCCAATTCTCTCCCCCATCCTGCCGTACCACAACAGTCCTTTTCGGTGCCCAATGTGGGGCTCGAACCCACGACCAAAAAGGACTGTTGTGGTTTAAGCCCAGCCGGCAACCAAGCACCACGCAGCCGCTCCCTCGCTCCCCCCACAGCGGGACAGGGGAGAGAGTCAGAAGGGTGAAAGTGAGAAAACTTTCTTTTTTGTGAGACAAAGACAGTTTAACAGGTAAAGCAAAAGCCGCGCACGCAAGCAAAGCAAAACAAGGAATTCACTCCCTGCTGCCCATGGGCAGGCAGGTGTTCAGCCATCTCCAAGGGCTTCCATCACGCGTAAGAGTTACTTGGGAAGACAGATGCTGTAACTCCAAATGTTCCCCCCTTCCTTCTTCTTCACCCAGCTTTTTATTGCTGAGCATGATGTCATATGGTAAGGAATATCCCTTTGGTCAGTTGAGGTCAGCAGGCCCGACTGTGCCCCCTCCCAGCTCCCTGTGCAGCGCCAGCCGCCTCGCTGGTGGGGTGGGCGAGAGGCAGAAGAGGCCTTGACGCTGTGTGAGCACTGCTCAGCAATTACAAAAACATCTCTGTGTTATCAACACTGTTTCCAGCACAAATCCAAAACGCAGCCCCACACTAGCTACTGTGAAGAAAATTAACTCTATCCCAGCCAAAACCAGCAGAACAGACAGAGAGAGGCTCTGGTCCTTCCTCGGGAGCTCTCTCTCGCACAGCACATTCAAGTCCTCAAATAAAGGCTGTGAAACAACACCGAAGAGAGACTGAATCCAACACCTCTGCCTGGTCCAGCTGTGTTACTGTATCTCTCGTCCATCTCCATCACGACTCAAGTCCATTTTAGAGCTCAACGGGTTACACTATAGTTATACCTTCATTCAATATTAAGCAAATTAACAGAAAACAGTGTGTTAGATGAGAAATACCCTGCACAAAGAAACAACCTACCAAGAGAAAACACTGACAGTCTCTTAAAGAATGTATTTTGCCATACATTTCTGTTCTTAAGAGCTCGGGTTAAAAGTGTAAAGTGAATGCTTTCCTCATGCAGTTAAACCATCCTTTGTGCAAAAGGCAAATTTCAGAGATATCCAGTTTCTCTCAGAAATAATTTCTGCACACATTTCAATAATTCACAAGGAAAATGCACTGTCTACTGAGAGAACAATAACATTTGTTTAGATCAACCAAAAAAGCCAGTTGTGAACAATACTGCAACACCACCAAAAGAAGTGGGTTTAGCTATTTTTTTCTCCCATCAGGTCATTAGCTTCTTAATTTTTCTTCTGTGTAAGTGTCAGGGCTATCGCAAACCGTGCAGAATCCAGACATGGAGTGAGAAACATAATAATCTCTAAATATGATAGGCAATGCAAAAACCTGGTTCTGCTCTCCTTTGTCCATACGGTCATAACGTATCTTGAGGAAACACCTCCCGTCCCCACCCAAGGATCTCTCTTTAGAGAAGCCAACTTAGTTCTCGCAGTTACTGTGCCTGGAGTAGGGATAACTTCTCAGTCTCCAAAGCTTTTCAGCAAGTGAATGGGAAGCGGTAGACAGATTAAATTAGAAGATCAGAGTTTACAGTCATTGAGCTTCAGAAAGCAATTTACTGGCATTCTCTATTTAATTATATCAACACCTCATAACCATTAACGAATTTATCTTTACTGCACTAAGATTAAGCAACTCTATCATAAAGTTCCACAAGAAGTCTGCATGTGAGCCAAGAGTTATACTTATAAATTTTAGGATGGCACTTTGTCTACATCATCATCATTCTTCACAATGTTAAAAGCAGTTAATTACAACCTCATGAGACATTGACTGCTGCCCCAATCCCCACCTACTTAAGATAAAAAAATGTTTGTTTCTCTTAAGGCCATTCTTGCCCAGTATATCGCTATTGCTCTGCTCACCCCTGACAACAGTTTACTGAACGTAAGAAAAACAAGTATTTTTCAGTTACAGGCTGATAGCCTGACATGTGCAAAACCTGCTCCCCCTCTCCAACCCGCAATGCCCCCTTGAGGCAAAAGGGAAGGGAAACGAAAAAGTGGGAGACAAAAAAAAAGAAAAAAAAAAAGAAAAAAAAAAAAAGGCTGACCAGTGTGAAAAGAGTTTTCTACACTAACAAGGCAAAAAAAAAAATACAAATCCCAAAAAAGGCTGTCCACACTTACAATACTCATCCTTCTCTCCTTAAGCACTCTGTTGGGTTTTTTTTTCCTGACCTCACTTAATTTTAAGTTACAACTCTAAGCAAACCCACATTTCTATAAGGCAATCAAAGCAGACAAATTAATACCCATAGATATGAGCAAAAGCACCAACATTTGTTATTCATAAAAAATAATCTTTAAAACTCTTATAATCTAGCGATCTCTACAGACCTCCAACAGACATAGTCCATGCCTATTTATCAAGAGTTAAAAAAGAAAGTAAAGATTTCTGGGAGGCTTTCAATTTTGTGCCTAAAATCTTGGATTTAGGTTGCTCGACTTGAAATGTAGAGAAAGAAATAATTACAATTTATCTATTGTATCCAATACGCTTTTACTATTTTTGTATGCATCAGAAGTACAAAAACTTTTCTGGAGACAGTACTTTGCACTAGGTTAATAATTACTGGTAAGAAAGATAGTGGAGAACAAAACAGATTTTCTCAATATACTGTACCATCTTCCACTAGCAGGCACACACAAAACACAATGAGAACAAATTACATTCAGACCTTACTGATGTTCGGGATTTTAATATCGCTGTCCTTACTACAACTATATAAAACTCTCTGCATAAAGGTTACCTCTAACACATCTTCCAACTCTTAAACACATTAAAAAACACCCTTATTACATTGTACATTTAACCACAATACAAGAAAAGGTTAGCTCCCAATAATAACCTTATAAAGAAAGTACAGTATCAGTTAAATGGATTTTAAGTAAGGGTCCAAGATCATATTAGGCAGCAATTATAAGCTACAAATTGTATTTCATATCTCCAGCAAGAGTTAGCAGAAGCCTTGCTGAGTCAAATCTCTGCTATAAAACCCCTTGCCATGCTTTAAATGCCGCAAGCAGCTGAGCCCTCAGGGGTTAAAGTTAATGCTAAAGGTAAAGGCTTGAAGACTTGACCAGGTACCTCGTGGCCATCGATCTAAGCGTGTCAGTCATGGGAAGATATACCGTCCTGTGCGAGCCAGTGAAGGCCAGGAGTAATAGATCAAGTTCATCAGCTACTGCGGAGCCTACCAGGGCAAAACATCATTTTCACTGTGCCTACAGCGATCTGAGCAGTAAAGGTGACACTGGATGGTGGCTCACTATTGCCATCCGTCGAAGGAAAGCAAACGCATCAGAAGTGTTTCTTCCAAACAACCCCTCCTGACAAAGAGACCCCCTAAGCGTCCGGAGTAAAAAGAAACAAAAAAAGAGCCCATGCCAGTCAGAAGGCCCCAAAGGAGGAGGACTCTCTTACCACAGCCCCTCAGCTTAGCAAAGCGCCGTCCTTGCAGCCTGACCCAAAGCATCATCTACACACACCAGGAGCCACCGGGTCTGCAGCCAGGCGCTGAGCACCCACTCGCCGCCTCTCCTCCTGCCTCCGGGGAGGTCCCCCCAGCCCACGGCGAAGCAGAGGGACCCACGGGACTTCCCCACCAGAGGAGGACTCCAAGAGGAGCAGCTCGTTCCCTCCCAAGAGCACAGGTCTGTGTCTTGTTTTGCTACTGAAGCATTCCAGGCTGTGTCAGTTTGCACTGCAACGTAAATATCGGGCAACTGCAGACTCCTTAGTTCCAATTATGGCAATATTGCAGGTGACAATGAGAAAGATGTTTTTAATAGTCCGTGGTCATATTCTGCTCCCACTCGTCTGTGACTTAAGTGATGAGAAATTCAGCTAAAGGAAATTTTGTTGATAACTGAATTTGGAGCAAAATCACATGCCTAACAGTGACTTGAAGAAGTGGTGTCTTCCCCATTCTGGTAGTAATTTAGTGGTAACAATGAAGACCCAAATGGTAGTCATAGGGTATAGAAGAGTATTTATAAAATGATACGTAAGTATAATTAGAGGTTTTGATATAAGCACTATTGATTCACAAAATGTATAGGTGCCTATGTATAATAAGGCTAATAGTTTAAGTCTAAAATTTACTTCTAGTTACTGAAGAAATGTACTGAAACAGGGATTAAACAGGCATTATAGTTTAGTCCAGGACAGTAGGTTCCATTTTTACACGTAACTGCATAACATAAATGTATTCTTCTCCTGAGTCACACAAAGATTCAAATGCCCAGCCTACAACTTGGGAGGACCAGTCAAGCTATCATGTAGTTTCCTCCATCCGTCACCTTTCTCGGACCTTACAGTAACCCTCCTCTCATATGACAACCAAACAGTAAGGGGAATGCAGAGTCTGAAGAAATGAGAGCAAGGTCCAACCTGTAGGCACACCCTTTCTAGAGGAATATGTAGCGAATTACTGGTGTTCACCCACTACGTCGCAAGCCCAAAGCTCCTGGGAAGCGTCAGCCGAGCCGCAAGTGCGCAGCAGCACTGATCATGGAGCACAAAACAGCACAACTACAGCCACAGCACAAGATGTGTCGTGCTTGGCTGATCAGGCTGGACACCACTGATTTAAAGCAAGCATATGTTCATCTTTTAAGGAGTAACTTTCTCATACGTCTTTGGATCCTCACTGATGATGTACCTGACTGCTGTACTCTTTAAGATTCATCTACTGAACAAATGGAAGTGAACCCTTGAAAGTATTTAAATATTATTAAAACGTCACTTTGAACAGGTATTTTTCGTCTCAGTGGTAACTTGCTCAGAGTCTATCAAACAGTTTGTGTAAGAACCTGTATTGAAAGAAAAACCAGAAACACTTGGATTTGGCTTACATACACACAAGCGGTCCATCACTAGCTCGTTTTTAGGTGGCTTGGAAGATCAGTCAAGTAGCCAGTAACTTCTCAACCTCAGAAACCGGTTTTGCACATGAACATACAAACCCACCCAAAGCATCAACCAACCTCAGCGCTAAGCCAAAAGAAGGAGTCTTCGCATCAACTTCAGAATATCTGGGATCAGGGCTGAAGGCCTTGGCAGAGATTTTTCAACACAAGTATGTGGCCATCCTCTCAAGTATGTCCTCTCTTGAAGCGTGAAACAGGTCAGGCTGCGAGAAGGGCACCGGTGTGCCACAAAGGCTGGGAAGCTCAGCCTGAGCAGGGGGTCCTGGCGGGCGGCTGGCTGTTGCCGGCAGGTCAAGCTGCTCCATCACTCGCCGCTCCAGCCCCCCCTGCCGGTCCAAGCCCCTGCAGACCCCACGGCCACCCCAGGGGCCAACCAGCTGCTGGGGCACGGCAAGACACCAATGCCGCAAGCCATCCTCAGGCTGGAAATGAATTCAAACCTGGTCTGGAAGCACCCTCCTTGCATTTTTTTCAAGGAAGATTTTGGAAGGGCAGGTTTTCCCATCACAACCCTTTTGCACGTTGTGAAAGCCACCCTGCCCAGGACAACCCACTCCTCAAGCACATTTGCTGTTTTAGCAAAGGACTGAAGGTTTTTGTCTTTACTGACTGCACTCTTTAGGATGTTTTCTGTCCCATAACCTGAGATGAAGTAAATCCACCCAATACATTCGTTTTCCTTCTGAAGGCCGTAGCCTCCTTCCCGGAAAGCTGCGGATGGATGCAGGAGCCCTGCACCGCTGCGCGGCCACACGTGCGGGCGCAGCCACGGGCACACACCGCTCCCCACGCTGCGCGGCTCCGCGGGAGAAACCCCTGAGCAATCATCAACTCCCCCACCTAGCAGCGTCCTGCAGCTACACACAAAAATTTTACCATTCTCCGGGCTTCTCTGTGACTTGAAAGCATTATCTGGCTCCCAGATACAAAACAAAAAAAGAAAAGAAAAAACCCAACAAAAACCTCAATTAATATTTTTAAAAGGTTGCCATGTAGCAGTTTACAAGGTATAAATTTCTGCTTGCTCAGGTATACTTCACACCCTTTCCTGGTCAATAAAAAAGAGGGCCAGGAACAGATTGGTCACCACATCCAATGCTAAACACATCTTTAACTCTTTCACAAGATGTCAGTCACTTATAATAGAATTAAATACCAGATATGTTAAAGTTTCTGTCACAATACGCTTAATTCCTTTTCTTAACTAAAAGAATGTGCAAGGATTTATGACACTGTGTGAAACTTCTTCCATATATTCAATACAGTTATCCGTGGAATTTCTGCCCATACATATTCTTCAATGTACGCTGACAGTTATTGTGTACCACGAACAATTTACAGGCATCATCACAACATTAAAAGTAATTTAAATGCATTCAAGACTGGTAACAACTGAGTCTGAGTGAATTTCTGCGTGAAGGCATTTCGTGATCTTTAGCAAAATACCGTCCTAATATTTTTACAGTTTTAGCACCCATATATTCCACTAATTGATTTTCAGTGAAGAATGATTTTTACCACATATCAAGGAGTCCTCAACACCGTTCCTCTTAGATTCACTATGCTGTACATATGATAATCATTTATTCCTTACTGAATTAAATATGTTCTTCCACAAAGATGAAAACATGTTGACACAAGTGAAAAGCATAACAGTTCACCAGCTATGCGTATCTCTGCAGTCTGTGCACACCTGACTGCATTAGGTTTTTGTGTTTTCATTTTTAGGTCATGAGAATACTGTAAGTACTGTAATGAAACCACAACCCTGCCTGTGTTCTCTCCCAGAGAAGTGCCTTGAATCATAAATATTTTAATTACTGTGTTTTAGGCTCTAAAAGATACTAGCCTGCCTTCTATACACTCTTCCTCCCCTTTATCTTCCAAAGAGCTCTGTCACTCCTCTACCACAGCCAGAAAGTGACACTTTGATTTGCAGTAATTAAAAATCAACTTTCAATGCAACAACTAATAACTAAGTTTCCGAAGACACACGTTGGAATTAACAAGACCTAATATTTTAAAAATAGCACTCTATGGCACTCAACTGTGGCCAGTGTAAACTGGCCGAACTCCTGTGCCTGACAGCGTGCGTAACGCCGGCGTGCAAAAAGTTAATCATTTCTTCCCATAGATGAAGCGAAAGTGAAAAATTTATTTTTAATTTAATTTTCTTTTTATCACATTGGGCATCAGATAAAAATCACACCGTTCTTTCTGCTGCGACCCCGAGCCCCTGTTCTCCGAGCGGCTGCCCGTCTCTCCTGGCAGCGCTGCCTGCGCCTTCGCTGGCTCCTGCCCAGCCACGTGTTTTCTCTGGCCTCCTTCCACAACACTCCCCAAGTCTCCATTGTTTGTGTGCTGCCCCTCTCCTTTCCAAAGCCCTCCGTGGCTTCCCACCGCTAACCCTTAAAATTTCCTCTACGTTATCTGTGCGTGGAAAAACTCGACAGTTTCTGCTCTAACTTCCAAGCAGCTAAATGTCAGCTACAGGTTTTACTACACAGGTATTACCCACCACTTCTTTTACTAGGTGGGTTACAACTCCAGGAGAACAATGTGCCTCCACAACATTAACGGTGAGAGCTGCAAGAAGAGAATGCAACAACATAATTGGGAGTAACTTTTTTACAAGAAGACTTAGCACTGACCAAACAGCAAAGTTTAAATGGTGTTTAGGGATATCCTTTAAATTTTCTTCGTCGTTCCTGGGCAAATTCAAAATCAATGTCCGCCAGATCCTTTGCACAGTATTATGCCTGAAATAACGTGTTCCTCTGACCACAAGTTCCTTACTTCGCACTCGGAATTATCCAACTTGGTCCTGTTAGAGAAGCAATGCAATACGCTACACTTGTACATTCTCCTTCCTTCCCTCAGAGGACAGGTCACCAAAATCACAGTGGCAATATCCACCAAGAACATGCTGTTCTAACTCATACATGTGTCAAAAACTTAATTTGTCCAATTATGTCAAATACATAAATTCAAATTACATGAAATACATAATTAACATTTTTAAAATAAATATCATGTCGGTTTGGGTTGAAATAAGGAAGATGGACCATTTAATAACTCAGTATTTAAATTTACTTAGCAGAGAAATTCTGGCCAAAGTTGCAAAATATGCCTCATGTTGCAAGAGAAAAATTAAATTACTCTAATAGGACCATGTATCTTCTTTCAACGAAACATCAGTCTTAAAAAGTATAGGAAATTTTTCATTAAGATGTAAATACTTATCCAAAGAAACGATGATGTCCTTAGAAAAACCCAACAACTTTCTAATTATATATAACGATGCACCACCTAGCCTCAAAATGCCATTCTTCAAATGAATTTCCATTTTTGGGCCCAATAGTAAAGAGTATCTCCCACAGGGACAAGGTTGGCACAGACCCACTGGAATCTTGGTCATCCTCACAACATCCTGGAGGCAAACCAGCTGAAACAGGACTGAGATCAGCAATTTATAGAAATGCTTAATTTGATGCAATTTACAGCCTTGGTCTGGTGCACAGCAAAGGTCCAAAGGACCAGCTCACTGAGCAAAGGATCTGCAGCGTCTCTGTGGACCCTGCAACCACCAACGGGCTGGAAACTTCTCAAAAGAGGGACACCCCAACACCCGCTTTCAGTACTGGAGGCCCATAGGAAGGAGGGAGAAGATCAAAGTCTTGTTTTAGCAAGTTTACCAAGAGGTAAACAAGGAAAGCTCCACAGGTAAGCCAAAGCCAGCCTGCGAACCCCAAAGAGGGCGTGGGTTTTATGATGGAGATCTGCCATCACTCCTTCCACCCCTGAAGGGCCATCACACGGCAGCGGGGGGGCAGGCAGAAAATGTCCCTTGTGCACGTTGAATGAAGGGGCTGCCCGTCCCTTCAACCCACCCGCCTGCTGTCCCCTCCCACGAGGGTCAGTGAGAAAGTCACCGGCGTTCGGCACAGCCGCGGCGAAGCTCTCTGAAGAGACGTCCGCACTCGGGCCGCGTCGAGGGTTCAGCTGGCCGCACCCAAGGGACTCAGCTCTACCCTCAGCAGCCAGCCTGACCGACGCACGTATTTAAATAAGAAACAAACTGCAGCGAAACCCCTTCCAGCTACAGACCTGTGACTGCCATTTGCAGGAAGAAGAAATAACCAACTAAACAGATAAAAAGTTAAGCCTACCGTGTTCTTACTCCCCCTCCTGAACAACCTCTACAATTTCCTAAAAAGACTTAAGATAGTGAATAGTGTAATACAATGTGCTTAACATTTTAATTTCATTTTCCTCAGAAGGGCAACTGAAATCGTGATATTAAACACGATTCCACACATAACTCCCTCTTCGGGGTTCAAACTTTACTTTCTAACACCATCCCAAACTACACTTTGGTGAGCCAATAAACATCACAGCAACTGTTCATTAAAGAGATTATTTTCAGCTACTTCAGTGATGACAGCATAGGCGAGCTATTGCTGGCACTTTTAAATGCAGCTTTCTGACATAAAACACGGTCTTGCCCTTAAAACGCAGACCTAGTGGAAATGGGGGAAAAAAATTTTAAAAGGCAGAAAAGCCAAAATAGATGCAAATCATGCCTGAAAGGATAGATTCCTCTTATAATTTGCAGTAAACATCTTGGAAGGTTTTAAAAAGTAATAAGTGTGATTAAACTACCGAGAGCCTCAGAAAGGAGAAAAAAAGATGATTGGTGTTAAATGATACTTGTGGGACTGCTCCTTGTTTTTATGTCAAACTACCCTTTGGAAATTATTACAATAAGGTAAGTATGCTCATTCTGTGAAGAAGCAAATGTGGAAGAAAACCTCCAAACAATTGGCAATAAACTATGTAATTGGAATTTTAAGATTAATTTAAGAGGTTAGTTTATCACAGCTAATCTTTTCTATAATTTAATCTTTTTTATTCAATTTTTCTGGTGCCACTGTTACACATAAAAACAAGAAAGATCTCAAGTCAAAACAGGACAGGGAACGGGAATCTAAATGTTAAGTATTTCTTCTAACAAGGATTAGTTGAGACGTATGCTACAGTGGCTGAGAAAAAAAAAAAAGAGGTAATTTGCATTACTTCTAGACCCACTAGCTGTCACAAAATTTAAAAAGAGTAATCAGTTCGAGTGTACAAAAAATTACTATTTTGCAACAAAGTTGATACCATTTTTCAGTTTGACCATGATTTGCAATTTTCTCTAGACAAAATCATTCCATGGGTACTTCTCAGTGACCTATGTCCTAAATCATTTTCAATTCCTATGAGCAAGTGACCTCTTCACGATCTGACTCACAAAGAAAAAAACATGATGACTCCCATGAACAGTTCTTTTTCAACCACCATCAGAATTTAATTTCTCCAAAATAAACCTATATAAAAATAGAAATTGAACAAAAGAGTACTCCCTGCCTGTTCAAGAAATATTAATTAATCACCCTATCAGAAAGATAGATAAATACCAGCCCTCACGTATTGATGATGAAAAACAAAGAGGTTAAGTGACATTTTCAATGACACATAGCAAAACACTGCCACAACACGGATCACATCTCAGAAGTTTTCTATTGTTTTCAGCTCACTAGCCTTGAATAACTCCTGTGCATGCAATGCTGAATCAGGTATATTCCTCAGAATGTAAAAAGCTTATTCTAGCTCACGTAAATCAGTCCAGGCAAAAAAGCTTAGGCTACAGTAATTTTTTAAAATACATTCGAGTCCAACAAGAACTCTTCTAAAAATATACTGGAATCCGACAGGAATGCTTCTAAGCAAATACACCTTTAATCTTCAAACGTTGGTTTCGATGCATTCTGTTACAGAAAGCATTTAAAAAATGTATAAGCAACAGATGATTACCGAAAAAAAATCAGGCACTTCAAAAACATATGAAATTCAACACCTGACTATCGTACAAACCCTAATGCAACTTTAAAATAGTACCATGTATTCACTACTTAAAATAACTTGAACTTGATATACTGCTTTTACTCTTCCTCACATTCGAAAATCTCTAATTCGGTTGTTCCCTACAGACTCTTTTGTAATTTTACACAAATCTTCACTCAAAAGAAAGCTACCCAACTTTTTTTTTCTCCTCTCTCAAACCTTCTAAACACTTCACTTCTGCAAGGATCTTGTGACAAAACGAAAGAATCACTGAGGTTAAACTAAAAACAAAGAAATATCCAAATATTTATACAATTGATTCTACTTAAGCTTCCTGGTAAGGTTACTGTTAAATCTTAAAGCCTACACCAACAAGGCCTCACATGAAGCAGTGTACTTCAGGCGCTATATATTAACAAAATAAATTAGAAAGCCTGATTACGTATCTCTTGTATGTCACTAAGTGACCTATCAGTTGGCATGAAGGTTACTGTATGTGTTTTGTAAAT
>NW_010531364.1:0-1420 GCF_000687285.1 Phaethon lepturus | reverse complement strand
ACTCTTTCCTTTCCCTCAACTGTTTGGTAATCTACTATTCTGAGTAGTTAAATGAATGATTTAAGTATACAAAAATGCTACAGAACATGACAGTTTTGTAAGAACTACATTATCATAGCAAATCACTGCAAAACAGGGGTCTTTTCAATAACTGTATTTGATATGAACAAATTATTATAGTCAGAAAAAACTTAAATTAAAAATAAATACTCATTTGAACACTAAAATCTGTATCTCACTCAAAAGGGTTTAGTGTAGCATTAGAGAAACCGATTTAATAATTAATCAGATTTTCTTTAGTATTACTAGCAGTAATGTTTTCCTTAATGGTTTTAAATTACCTAGCACATGAACAAAAAATAATAAACCTGACAAAATCTCTTAAACTTTGTCTCGGACTTCTTTTCCCCCCCCCACAAATAAACGAGGGTATACAGACACCGAGCCCAACTGCCCAGTCCCACATTTGTAATGAAATTTCCAAGGGCCTGATCCAAGCCCACTTGAGTCAACGGAGCGATTCCTACTGAGGTCAGCGGAAAGATTCCCACTCATTTGAGTGAGTTTTGGATAGGGGCTTTCATGGGGGGGTGAAGACCAGGGGAAATCCTCTTTGGAAAGGGAACTTTTGCATTTATCTCTGTTAAGAAAGTACGTACACAAACACGGCTTCTTAAAAACAGAAGTGATTCCCAGGGAGAGATTCCTGTGTGTTTGTCCATCTGCAGCTCTGCACTCTCTACGTACAGATGATGATACCAGAAATTTAGGGTGGTTACTTTTGAGATTATTTTTCCCCTGAGAATATACCAGCAGCCCGCTTTCCTCTACGGATTATTCTCTCGAGTTTTAAATTAATGTTTTTCCTGCCTGCACCGACCGCTTGCCCGCAGCCCAGGCTTTGCCCCCTCCACCAGACACCTCATCCTGGGACCTCCTCACCAGCGCAGGGGCTGCGCAGCCCCCCGAACCTGACAGGAGCCAAACTGCGGGTGAAAAAAAAGCGCAAAAAACGCTTCACGGACTGTCTTCTACCTTCGCCGGGCAAACTCCGCCGGGCGGCGAACGGCTTCCCAGCAGGTTAAGGAAGGCCGGGACCTTACGCAGCCTGGGCATCCCGCGCTCGGCACAGCAGAAAGCGGAGGGAGAAGGCACCCACGCGCGCCCTGCCCTCCCCTCTCCGTCCCGGCACTCCCGAGTGGAAAAGCAACGCCCGGCACGCCTGCCAGCCCTGAGCTCGCCGTCTCTCCCCGCTCCCCTCAAAATTAAACTTTCCAAACTTTCCAGGTCTCGCAGTCCTCTTGAAATTCAAGAGGCAATTTCAAGGCAAGGCCCCCACGCACTACCCGCGGAGGCCGCCTCCGGAGCCCCGCAGCTCTAACATCATCATCATTTATTAATTCTTGGGTTTAGGCTTTTT
>NW_010531363.1:39869-47360 GCF_000687285.1 Phaethon lepturus | reverse complement strand
ACCTAGTGTTTCTGTGATTCTGTGACTCTACCACCCCCCCACCAGCATTCCCTGTGCTCCCAGTTCAGTCAGTTCACTGTTGCCCTGAGATAAACCTCTACAGCAACTTCTGCAACCCACATCA
Source organism: Phaethon lepturus (assembly GCF_000687285.1). Lineage (NCBI taxonomy): Eukaryota > Metazoa > Chordata > Aves > Phaethontiformes > Phaethontidae > Phaethon > Phaethon lepturus. The sequence goes on along the minus strand of NW_010531363.1, from coordinate 47,236 downwards.
TTTCAGCTGTCCAGCTGAACACAGAGGATGTCAGTTCAACAGCCTCTGACCGCAGTCAGAAGCACGCGGACAGCTTCTTGGTAAGAAACTGGGAGGGCCCTTGCTCATTCCCTTGCCTCGACTTCATCTAGCTGAGGAGATCCAGCAGAATACCCAAGGTCCTCATTCAAGGGACTCACACCAGCTGTTTCCTAGTTCTGTGCTGGAGTAAGCATGCACCAGCTGCTGCTCCATCTGGCTGTCCCTCCTGCTTTCTGTGGAGGGGAAAGACAGGTGTAGGCCAGAGAGGAAATTCAACATATGTCCAAGGAACTCCAGCACAAACGTCTGGAGGACCAGAACTCAAGGATTACAAAAGCATCCACTGCCAGGCAAGTGTGCACCCAGCCAGAGCTCAATCAAATTTCAGCCCGTATTTAGCATGGTGTTAGCTCAAAGATGTCATCAACCCCTACCCCCAAAACTGCAGAAAGTTAAACCACTTAACCAATATTTTCTTGGTAGTGAATGGAGGAGTGACAACATTTTAAAGGATGAACTCCAAGAAAATGCAAAATTAATTATTCTTTTGGGGTGGGTTTTGTTTTGTGTTTTTTTTTTTTTTTTTTTTTTTTGGTTGGCTGTTGGGTTTTGGGGTTGGCTTTTTTTTGGAAGATCCTACTGCAGAACTGTTGGGTCTCTGACTTCAAGACGATAACTTCAAAATGGCAGTATTTTCTTCAGGCAATTCTCATGAGAACCTAAAGAGGTGAATGGCTGTACCAGCTAAGACTACAAGTCCATGTACCTTGTGTTCCTAATGACAGCAGCATGGAACAAGTATTTAGGAAGGACAGTAGTAACAGAGCGTAGATACACTGATTTCATTCATGATATATCAACCCTGTTTCTAACAAGCAGATGCAAGGGTACTTCCTGAGTTGGTGGCTGAATTCAAAGCACTGTACTTCACAGCTGACAATTGACTTATACTGCTACCTTTCTGGAAATGTAGTTACTTTAAGCAGTGTCCATAATATTAGCCTGCCAAGCAGATCCAGTCCATTACAGGTATCTGGGCTCTCCCTGTAGGTGATGGAAGGAAATGGGTACCCCAAAAGCTGATTCATTCCTGAGGGTTCTATCCTCAGTGTTTAGCTTGGACACTCACTTTTCAGTACAGATACATGTGCATAAGGTATGCCCTGCTATTGAAGACGAAATAAGTTTCACCTTGACAAAACTGCATTCATTCAGATATTGTTGAGAGGTATTGTATGACCCTCTCCCTGGGGTTGCTCAGTCTGGAGAAGAGGAGGCTGAGGAGAGACCTTATCGCTCTCTACAACTACCTGAAAGGGCGTTGTGGCAAGGTGGGTGTTGGTCTCTTCTCCCAAGTAACCAGCGGTAGGATGAGAGGAAATGGCCTCAAGTTGCACCAGGGGAGGTTTAGACTGGATATTAGGAAAAATTTCTTCGCCAAGTGGTCAAACAACTGCCCAGGGGGGTGGTGGAGTCACCAACAGTGGAGGTCAAAAAACATGTGGGTGTGGCACTTGGGGACATGGTTTAGGGTGCATGGTGGTGTTGGGTTGATGATTGGACTTCATGATCTTGAAGGTCTTTTCCAACCTTAATGATTTCATGATTTCTTGCCTCTGCCTGAACAGCTATTATGATGGTTGGTTTATGGAGGATTGCAAAACAGGAATCCTGCTCTGTTCTTGGAGCATCTTCTGTAGGTGGTGATAATATCTTATGCCCTGCCATCAGTCACCAGAATTGAAAGTAAGTATTCATGTTGCTCCTCTGCATTCAACATGTTATGACAAAGATCCAGTGCTGCCACCTGTAAAGCCCCCCCCCGCCAAGTTCCACAAAATTCTGTATAATTTGGATATTTTCATGTTGGAATTCAACAACAACAACAATAATAGTAACAATAATAGAAACAACAAAAAATAATATTATCAAAAATTATCTACTTATCAAAAAAATGAAAGGAAAACACCATCTCCTGAGAACTGTACAGATAGAGATCATTGAGTATAACATGACCAGTAAGATCAGGACCATCCAGATGGTTAGAATTTCAGAAGAAACTGTTCTTTACACTAGGACCAACAACAGTACAGGAGTTATAAAATGAAATTTAGCCTTTTACAAGAGCAAAACCAAGTCCAGGTGTTCCCCACCCCTCTCCTCGACCCCACTTATGCTTTAGTAATATGCACACTTTGTGTAGTCCTCTGAAAAAAACCTAGATCTCTCGAACAGTAGTCATTCCAAACAAGCAGCACTTCTGAGGTGATTTGGTGTGTCAGAGTAAGAAGAGTAAGATCATGGAAAGTTTTAATAAACACAGACAAATCTTTAAGGGTTCTAAACACATATTTATACCTCAAAGCAAATCTGATGTCATACACATGAAAGAGTGAGCTACGTTTACATGAAATCTAGGCAGTTTGTGTTCTGCAGTAAGAAACAGCACAAACCAAGTAACAATACTTTGGAAAACAAATGCAGTTCATTTCAGTTAGTGTTATCTACCTGCTCCTTGTGACAAAAATTGTGAGCCCTTTACCTAGTTGCAAAAAACAATTTAATGAAAGATCTACCAACCTAAGTATTGCTATTTTTTCAGGCATCAGAATGTGGCTTATATTTATCATTTTAAACATTTTTGGAAATTTTTCAGATTCTTAAGATTTACTAAATGTTTTCCCCAAGTTATTTTCCTTTTTTTTTTATTCCCTTCAGTGCATTAAAATGCATTACTTCTGCAAACATCTTCTACCATATTTCTGAACTTTGTTAGCCTGTAAATTTCCCAAAAGTGAAATAAAACCAAAAGAGTATAATAACATAAGGAAACTCTGCAAAAGAGAGAATGTAGCTGCTATCATTATTCAATCACATGTGATGTCAGGAATAATACAAAAAGAAGGCAAAAATCATGGGGAAAAAAAAATTCAGAATTTCCAGATTCAGCAGAAAATTAGTTTTCTGTTTATTTTTAAGGAAATAATTTTGCTACAATTTTCAGTTTTTAAATAATGTTATTTTTTACTGGAAATATTTTTCACTCACATTTCCAGCCAGGTCTACTTATTGTCTAGAATAATGTTCCCTACAGATGAAATGCCACAGGCACAGGCAAGGTATTCTAGTGATTACTTCACTGCATAGGGCTGATGTTAATGCCCCTTTGTTGGCAAAGCCCCATAATAGTCAGCTGCAGGTTTATATCCACAAAGGGATATGCATAGTGAAACATATGATCCAGGACACACTCATAAGGACTACCCAGAGGTAAAAACAAATAACTCTAATATCACAAGCGAGGTAAAAAAATTACAGCAGGAGTAGATGCAGACTGAAAATGTCCAGTGCACTTGGAATAGCTGAGTTCTGCCTCCAAAAGCCAGGCAGAAGTCCTGTAACTTGGGATGAATACCTAAAGGGAGGAGAAAATAACAGTACCTGTAGATACTATAACTGGAGTATTTTCAGCTAAGACAGTCAATGCTGTTTGTGTTCACTTCTAACACATAAGAATTTAACAGTTTACAAAGCCTTGTTACTTGTACAGCACAAGGTAGGTCCACAGCCAGAGCAACTGTCCAACAAGACGTAAGCATTTCTCAGACCCATCATGTGATGAATTCCCAGATGGGCTTTCTGTGGGGTGAAGCACCCTCGCACTTCACACAAAAAGGCTGAGTGTCTTCTTCACATTTTGTGCTGTACAAGAAAGAGAGCTGCTTACACTTGAGCAAGTAACAATGTAAAAATGTTCTAAAGAAAAATCAGGCAAAACCAAATTCAAAACACTGCATTGGAATTGCTTTTCTTCAGACGTTCAAGGTTTTAATCATGGGAATGCCATGCCCTTACCTGAGATTTTATTATACTCTCTTCTCCAGTTTTGGTGGTGTTTCTACCCACATTTTCCAGCGATGCTGTACACATCACTGAAGGGCAGTGGTTATCTGGTGAAGGCAGGGGGAATAGGCAGGCTCTGTAAAACATTGAGGAACTCATGGAGGCTCAGCCTTTTCACCCATTTCAGTACTCCTCCTCTGTAAGTTCCCAGGCATTTCCATTCTATCTGTACACATCTTTTCAGTCCTCCCACAACTCTATTCAAGTAATACAATTCTTTCCCTCATAACTTAACTTCTATCACACTGGGGAGCACAGCCTGCAAATGTGAAACCACTTAAACAGATTCAGATAGTTTTCTAAGCATCTGACACTTGTTGAACCCAAAGAAAGAGAGAAGAGCTGTGGGGGGAAACATGCTTAAGAAAAAAAAATGACTTCTTTTCTTGCAGACTCCTTATCTCACAATGTAAAATATTCATGAATTCTGCAGCTAGCATACACTATATTAGATACAACAAAAAACTTCAACACAGAGTGGAAATCATTGAAAAGTGTCTTGTTGCTGTACAATGACCCTCAGCAAGTTTATGAAATCTAAATTGCAATGCACTGTCTGCAATATCCTCCCTGCATGGCTGGATGGAGTTAGGTCCTTGCTCTTAATGATATGTCTAAAAGAGGTTATCTCTGTCACAGCACAGCCCATGTGTCAATAACATGAATTCCTAAAGTTCCCAGTCATATTTTAGTCATATATCTGGCCTGCTCTAGAGCAAGCACATTTTAAATAACAATACAAATACTACATTAATAAAACCCCTTTTTTATTAAAAAATTAATATTTTTATTGAGAAAAATTAATATACACAACTTATTTCCTAGCAGATTGGATACTGCACAATCAAGATCACCAAGTAATTTTTCCTGCAGGCATTTCCTGCAAATTCCCATCCTGCAGTTTGTTTGAACTGAACGGACCCTAAATTCACAGGGAAGGATGTCCCCAGACAGGTTGCTGTGCAGCAGAACTCACGAAGGAGAACTTTATGAGACATGTGTAGTGTGTTCACCAGAAGATGCAATAAGCAGTAGTGGCCAAAAGGAAAGAGAGCAGTGAGAAAGAAAAAGGGAGAGGGGGTTATTTAATTCCATCTTAATTCTCAGTAAATGAGTAAACATGTCAGCTGCCTCCTTGCTTTTAGCAGGCAAAGCACTACTTTCTGTGAGATTAAGATACTTAGTGAAAGCCTTTAGGTTAGAGTATAAATGGAATGGAAAAACCAAGCACAAATTGCACACAGATTCTTCATCTGGTTTTACAAGGCAAACAATAATTCTGCAGGAAATAGTCATTGATGAAACAAGCCAGTCACTGGCATTAAGTTTGCTTGCTTTTGAAATTTTTGGTATGGCTTGTATTGCCCTTTCATTACTATATAGGTGCGTCTAGTTAACCCTAGTAACTGAAGGACAATTTTGTCCATTTCTCACAGAAAGTGAAAGTCATGTCCATGCACGGAGGCAGCAGAAGGTTTCTTTGCAAACCTTTTAATAGAATCATAGAATCTTTGGTTTGGAAGGGACCTTTAAAGGGCATCTAGTCCAACCCCCCTGCAATGAGCAGGGACATCTTCAACTAGAACAGGTTGCTCAGAGCCCCGTCCAACCTGATCTAGAAGGTTTCCAGGAATGGGGCATCTACCACCTCTCTGGGCAACCTCTGCTGGGGTTTCACCACCCTCATTGGGAAAAATTTCTTCCTTAGATCTAGTCTGAATCTGCCCTCTTTTAGTTTAAAACCGTTACCCCTTGTCCTATTGCAACAGGCCCTGCTAAAAAGTCTGTCCTCATCTTTCCTGTAGGCCCCTTTTAAGTACTGGAAGGCTGCAATAAGGTCTCCCTACAGCCTTCTCTTCTCCAGGCTGAACAACCCCAACTATCTCAGCCTGTCATTAGAGGAGAGCTGTTCCATCCCTCTGATCATTTTTGTGACCCTCCTCTGGTCCTTCTCCAACAGGTCCATGTCTCTCCTGTGCTGAGGGCTCCAGAGCTGGACGCAGCACTGCAGGTGCAGGTGAGGTCTCACCAGAACAGAGCAGAGGGGCAGAATCACCTCTTTTGACCTGCTGGCCACGCTGCTTTGAATGCAGCCCAGGATACGGTTGGCCTTCTGGCCTGCAAGCACATATTGCTGGCTCATGTCCAGCTTTTCATCCACCGGTACCCCCAAGTCCTTCTGGGCAGGGCTTCTCTCAATCTCTTCATCCTCAGCCTGTCTTGATGCTGGGGGATGCCCTGACCCAGGTCACCCTGCACATGGCCTGGTTGAACTTCATGGGGTTCATACCCCATTCCTTAAGCTTGTCCAGGACCCGCTGGATGGCATCCCATCCCTCAGGCGTGTCAACCACACCACTCAGCTTGGTGTCTGCAGACTTGCTGAGGGCGCACTTAATCCTACTGTCTATGCCATTGATGAAGGTACTAAACAGCACTGGTCCCGGTATGGATCCCTGAGGGACACCACTCATCACCGATCTCTGTCTGGACACTGACCCGTTGACCACTGTCCCCTGGATGCTACCATCCAACCAATTCCTCATCCACCCATCAGTCCATCCATCAAATCCATCTCTCTTCAATTTGGAGAGAAGGATGTTGTGGGCAACCATGTCAAAGGCCTTACAGAAGTCCAGATACGTGACATCCATAGCTCTTGCCTTGTCCACTGATGTGGTGACTCCATCCTAGAAGGCCACTAGGTCGGTGATGCAGTACTTGCCCTTGGTGAAACCATGCTGGCTGTCTTGGATCACCTCCCTGCCCTCCATGTGCCTTAGCATAGCTTCCAGAAGGATCTGTTCCCTGATCTTCCCAGGCACAGAGGTGAGGCTGACAGATCAGTAGTTCCCAGGGTCCTCTTTGCTACATTTTTTTAAAAATGGGTGCAGTGTTTCCCTTTTTCCAGTCACCAGGGACTTCATCTGACTGCCATGACTTTTCAAAGATCATGGAGGTTAGCTTGGCAACTACACCAGCCAATTTCCTCAGGCCTCTGGGATGCATCTCATCAGGTCCCATAGACTTGTGCATGTTCAGGTTCCTCAGGTAGCCTTAATATATTCTAATTTTTTTTTAATGCCGGATCATAAACCAATGTAAATTGGCATTGTTCCACTGGCAGACGATATCTCTTCCAACACACAGATTTATTTGGCTATTCACCTAGTTTAAATAGATTTATCTTGCATACCTGTAAATCATGTAATAACCAATCTTCAATCACTAGTAATTCTAGGTCCATAAGAAAGTGATTTGCAAGACTCTTAAACTCATCAATGCAGTCTCTGGATTAGTTTGTATGGACTTCCCAACACTTACATAGTATATGTTCTCTCCTAAAAAAATTGCCAGCCCATGACCCATGAATCTTAACAACTGATTGCACTGTAACTGAATGAACTAGAGTACCATGATTACAACCCCGACTCAATCAGCAG
>NW_010531363.1:18574-39852 GCF_000687285.1 Phaethon lepturus | reverse complement strand
TTGGGGGAAATCCATGACTTGTTATCACTTCCTGTTTGAATCGTGTCAGTGCAATATACCTTGCCACAAAACCCTTCTGCAGTAACACAAACTGCTTCTGACCTTGAAGGAAAATTCCAAATAACATAAAATGCAACTTTTTTTTTTTTCTCAGAACCACAAATTACTGTAGGCAGTTATCTTGCCCTTTGCCCTCGAGCAGGGTTTTTTGTAGAAAGTTAAAATAAAGTACTAGGTGTAGGCTCTCATGTTCAAAGAGCTCAGTGACATGGCTCTATGAAGTCTGGAAAAAAGCCATGGAATGAAAGCACAGGTTGACACATCAGTTTGCATTTTTCCAACTGGGGGATAATCCTGATCTAGGTAAAAGCCAAAACTTTGCATCTTGAAACTTAACTACAGCCCTCTAGTGCAAGCATGGTTTAATCACGTCCTTTCCCACAGCATCAATGTGCATTTTGTAAAGTTGATTAAGGTAAAAGAAGCCTTCACTTACATATATTTTTAATGTTCAGTTGAGACTTTTAAAAGGACACATTCTTCAGTGTTTAGCAAGTCTATTCCCACTGCAGCAATTCCCTCAGCTGGAACCCTTGCTGAGATCATTTACACGGCTTTTCAGCATTTTCTGAACACCTGTTTTCACAAAATGCTTAAGAATGCCATTATTCTGGAGACATCTACCACCCTGTTAAATCTGATGTTGATCCATGAGACCAAACATTATCTGAATACAAAAAGGAAGTAGAAATTGGGAGAAAGCTGTACTCTGTGTAACAACTTACAGAAGCCAAGAAATGAGGCCAAACCCAAAACATCACCAAAATAAACTGCTACTCTCTACAGATGTAAGAGAAAAAAGGAAAGAAATACAAATACTCATTGCAGAAATTTTTGTAAGAACATGTTCAGACATCCAAGGATGTGACATAAGTAGAGAGCAGAAAAGAACTGTAGTGAAAAAGCTGACAGACATGAAATTAATTTGTAATAGTCAGGACACTAGGAAACAGAAAATACAGAAGTATTGAAAAAACTGATTTAACTTAAACAGAGCCATATAATTCGTACTCACAGCGGATGTGTGTATGTATTTGAATACCTCCCATGTACTTTAAAGAAGTAATAATTCAACATACTATTTTTTTATATAAAATAAGAGAATAATGAAACTGCTTAACAGGTTTTCATTCCTATATTATAAATAGAGCACCAACTGTAGGAATAGAAGACTCTCCTAGAGTGTGCCTACAGTTGCAGCTGTAGAAGACAGGATAGTAGCACCACAAACCAGGGCACAGCGATAGAGCTAAAGCAGCAATATGCACTCCCTCTGGAATGGAGTTAGGCTAGAGACATGCGACGTACACAAAAACCAACAACAAAGGAAGCCGCTTAAAAGTGCTGCAGCTGCCTTACAGAGCAGACCTGGTGTGGAGATCGCATGATTTCACTGCACTTTGATTAAGACCAGGAATAGATTTGGGGTTTAAAGATTCCTTTAAGTAGGGAATGAAGCTTCCTGAGGTCACAGCAATGCAACAAGGGCCTTATTGACATATGACCCATACAAACAGGTCGTGAAGCAAGCTGGTCCTGCAGGGCAAATCCAGTCAGTCATGTCACTAGGGAAATTTGCCAGTTTATCTGTGTGGTTAAGATCATAGATGAATGATCTGACATGATTTATGATTATCTTAAATTAATGTGTGTATAGTATAATACAATATAATAATCTATCTTGTTAGACACTCGAAAAGTTCTGCTCTCAGTGGGACTTCAGCAAGATGTCACCCAACAGAGTTGTAAGCAAGACTTCTCAACACTGTCAAAATTAATGCAGATTTACAAGATGCTGCACATTATGTCCAGACTTGTTCCACTACTGTTGAAAATATATCACGTTTCCTACACGTGGATGCATCTATAGTCCACTGCCACACATGGGAAGAAACATAGCCACTTTTCAATTTTTCAGCAATATTACCCTGCAAAAATATCTGGGGGAACATTCTCGTCTAACCATTTTAATGCTGTATTAGTTGCCAAAAGAAACTAAAAGTACTTTCTTTAATAAGAATTTTACCACTCTTATTTCATTCCTTCAGTTCCTCCCTCGCTCTCATGGGCATAAAAGCGTACACACATACCACATGTCAGTATTAAAATGTCTTAATACTAATATGGAGGCAAAACAATGTTGTTTCAGTAGATCCAACCTAATTTAAATCATAATTTGAGGGATATTCCAGCTCTGCAACAGTGAGTCTGCAACAGAAGGAAAAAGAGGAAAAAGAAAGTCCCTTCACTGTGAGAAGCTATTACAGTTTTAACTTCATCATGTGTTTCCTGTACTAAAGAGCTAATACCCCAAGCCACCAGATCACAATTTAATTGATGTTAAATATGCACAAAGTAATTAAATAAATGTTAGGACTTTTCAGACTATAAAACCTTTTGGTTAAACTCAATTTAAACTGAAAATAAACACTAGTATTGATCCAGCTGAGGGAATTTATTGTCTGAAACATCCTAAAAATATTTTGAATTACCTGCATGCATTATACACAATGAAATTATCATGTGATGATTATTATATAACGATGGGAGACTGTCAGTTAATTAACTCTTAAGGGTACAAAAAATTCCTTTGTGAGGCCTTTTTCTGTACAAATAGCAAACTACTTTTGGTTAGCCTCAAGTAAGAAAACTTGAGCAGCATATTAAGGCAGGAAGGTAGCAATAAAACCTTTAAATAAGTGTTATTTGTGAAAATAAAAAATTGTTAATTCATTTAATTACTAAAAATAACAAGTTGTGAAAACATGACAGTTTTAGACACTTTAAGACAGTCAAGATACCAGCTGGATTTGTGCACCTCATTTGCTCTCAGTTTTGAAAACATTTATTTTCTTTCTCTTCTCTTTAGCACTACAGTAAGGCCAGAGGAAAATCTTGGAGCTCAACTCAGATGAACTAGCATTACTTCTAGCGTTGGATGTTCTAGCTAAGTAAGGACATCTTGGTTATAAACCACCTGTATGTAAAAGAATGTGACCGATTATTCCGCTTGCTCTGATCAGAAGTCCATATTCACTCACAAACCTTGGATGTCTCTAAGTTTGTACAACCTACAAAAAATGACAAGGCTTTTGCAGCAAAACCATTACTACAGTCTCCTCAATGTCAGGGCAATTGAATCCTCATTCTTCTGGTGCCTCAGGCTCACATCGCTGTGTATCACAAGGAATGCTCATTATGAATGAAAAATATGATCTCATTATAAATGTCAACAGAAAACAGACAGAAAAACTGTATGGATGGATAAACCAAGTCCTGTACACATACAGAACTCAGAATGATACAGGTTTTGAATTTCAGGATTTAGTACTTAAAAATGAAATAAATAGAAGATGCAGTTGGAGATTTCAGCATTGCTTGGGACAAAATGGCAGAAATCCAATGTGATCATGTACAAGAAAAGCCGTAACAAATGGGTACTTAGTCACTGCTCCTGGGGCTCAGGTACCTTGACACACCCAGCTAAATGATCTATTGATGAAATACACTACCATCAGTGGTCTTCTACCAGGGATACATTAAATCTCAAGTATAGACTGAAAAATACCACATTTCTGTCCGTTTTTGAGACAATATAGCAAACATAGATAAATACTATGTTAAAAGCAAGAAAAGCATCCTTGCCTGGAGAAAAAATTTCCGTATATTAGGCATCTGTTCCACTTCTCAGTGTACTTCTTATAACTCTACATGCTTCCTCCTTCAGCCCATCTAAGAAAGGGTTAAAACTTCAGGCTATAAGAGAACAGTCAGCTTTCATATAGAGATGCTTCACTGTGAATGGCACAGCAATCTATAAGCATCATTATTTTCATGGTGGGCAGGTACTGCTCAGTCTTTATAGAGACTTTTTTTTAATTTGGAACATATATTAAATTAAATATTTATGCCAGATCTGCCAAAAGAAAGACAAATAGAGCTGGTAAACAATTCTCTTAATAAGGTTCAATCACTGTAATGCACACTGTTGTCAAAGGGTAAGTGCAAGTTAATTTTTTCTTTAAAAGTTTTACTTTCTTTTTCCTGACAGTTATGTCAGAAAGAACTGATAATTTGAAAGGAGATTTATTCAGGGTGTAATCCTGTGCTCAGTTGTAGTGAATAGTGTTCCTTTTCCCTTTGGTAACTTCAGCAGCTGGTGAGATCCTGTAGATATTTATTTATTTTTAGTAGCTGGTTTAGGGGAAGGTTCGTTCATTAATACATATTTTAACACACAAACAGATTCACACACACAAATTAAAAGACTCCTTAGTTCAGTATCTTTTTTTATTTTTTTTTTTTTTAACTATTCAAGATTATAATGATTACAGAGATCCAAAGGAAGTGGGCAAAAATCTAAGCATAGCCAACCATGGTACCATGAAATCCTGCTGATCCTACCCAGGTAGGGTGGGATGATCAGCAAGCAGAACAAAAATGGTGCTGCATGTCTCTGAAACATAAGTTTTCAAATATATAAAAATATGCTAAGAATTTTTAAAATCTGGCTTTTAGCACAACTGAGGGTGATTTCCGTCTCCCCCACTACCAGCTTTCCTTCCTGTCAACATCATTTTAATATCTACAGATAACATTTGGGGGGGATCAAAGCTAAGTGCAATAAGAGTAAAACTGAGGTAGGCTTTGGAGAAGGAACCTCCTACAATGATACTGCATTACTGAATTCGTTGGAAATAAAATATAGTTAAAATGCCCAAATACCTGAAATCCTTACTCATAGCAAATTCCTGAGGAGTAGGTTACTGTAGCACCACAGGATGTAATTCTAATGAGACACAATACACGATGACCTCCTAAGCCTCAACAACTCAGTGACATTTTCCAAATCTTTTCTCAATGAAGTCATGTGTCATGTAAGTAATGACAACTTGCACGGTTAAGAGCAGAGGACTGGACTACTCTAAACAACAGCACGGATAATTACATAGTAACTGAGTAACTCTCTGTTGTTTTTTTCCTGGGTGACCCTGAGTTATCCGTTCCTTGTTCCTTAATTTCCCCATTTTTAAATGACAACAACAATGCCTTGCTTGATAAAGTTCGTTCAGTAATTCTACTCAAAGAACTATCAGCCAACATTCACTTTTGGAGTTCTTCAAACTTCAGCAACAATATTAAAAGAAGTGTCATAAGATCTCAGTTACATTCCTGCCTCAGTTTTAAATCCTCAGTGCCTTTTAGTCCACCCCCTGCCTTACCTATATTGCAGTATCTCTTTTAGTACATGTCTGCACAGTGTGATTTGAGCTGGCACTTTGTACAATGAGCCCTGAGCTGAGAATATAGGAAATAAAAGTTCATATATTAAACCTATAAAGCCAGGCCCCAAACTCTAAATTATCATAACTGAATTCCTTCTGCTGGAAATCACCTGAGTCCACCTTTGCAACTTGCTGTATAGTCTGTCTCACCATAATACAATGGCATGTCAGTTATACTTTACACTAAACAGTATTTTCTACTGCTGGAAATCTTGAATCCTAGCCCTCAAATATCACCCAGAATCTCTGAAACAGTCCATTTTTTAAAATAACCATTCATGTGTATTAAAACATGAATTGTTTTCTATGATTTTTGACAGAATATAAAATACTGTTTTCAAAGGTCAGTCTAAAGGTTGCAGAATATGGTATATTTGCCTTACTGAAAAGGAAGAGACATTTTCAAATGGGCTACATTCCACCTATAAACTTTTTCCTCAACAAGGGAAAAAGCCAGAAACTTCTGAAATCTTTTGAAGAACAATGAGAAAAGCCCAAGTTACAGGTGCCTTGGGCAAAAATTAGGGAAAAACATGCACCTCACCTAGAGCTGTCATGAAAACTCAAGATATCATATCCTTTGTAATATTTTTTTTTACATATATTTTGAAATTCCTGTAGTCTGTGTACTTCACTTTCCATGCTAAGCAATATCTAGATATAAGGAAGGCCTCAGTGGAGTCAGTGCATTGTTAGAACAGGGCAGGCATCTGCAAGTAAAATTATGAGCATGTATCTGCACCTACATATATCCCACTGCCTGAGAACACATTTGCTAATGATTCACTAAATTTCAATGTTCACCTCATTTGATTTTCACAGGTCAATAAATGAAGTTATTACTCACCTTTGATGTCAAACACCGTCCCTAGTAGCACTCAAAAAGCCTGAAGAGATCAGAAATACAATTTAGAAATTCAGTATAAAATGAAACAATGTTGGGTTTTTTTTCCTTTTGGAATATTGATTTTTCCACCAATGCAGTGAGATTTGCTTATCTAATCCGATCCATGACTCGTGCACCTGCAGCGTAGCAGCAACATTAGAACTAGTTTGCAACTTCATCTTTTCTTCCCTCCTTTTAATAATATATAAAAACATATTCAAATTGGCTTATTTTATGATCTATATGTCTTCATGCCTTGAGATCGAAGAGCATCTGTTTTTCATCAGATAAGTGACAATTTTGAAAAATGGGTTAGAACAGACAGATGCAAACACCAGCTTTGTGAAACAAGCATTGAAAGTCCCAGATCTCGGACCTATTGTTCCTCCTGGACTGATGTGAATATACCTTTAAGGTTTTCTGTAGTAAGCATACTTACTCAAGTTATACTGGACTGAATAATCACTGGTCTCAAGGACCGGCCCTAAGCAAGTACTTTACAAGTGCCTGGTTAGACAACTATCTGGCTGCGCAGCCACCTATAGATAGAGATAAAATGGTGCTGAGAAGCTGGTCGCTTGACTGCCCAACCCTGCCAGTAGTTTCTGCCATGACCCATGCTGTACTGGGACATAGAGAGTCAATGAGACCTTTGCACGCTTAAGGAACTTGACAACCCCTTTTCTGGGCAAAACAGAGCACAGGCCTGGGAATTGACCAAAATGACTCACAGGACATGAACTTAAACAAAGTTTACACAGAGTGTCCTGAGAGAAGCTGGATGTCAGGTCCAGGGCTTGCAGTGATATGAGGGTGCTGTCCCCTCAACTGGAAAGGGCAGAGGTTTCTGTGCATTCAGTATACACTCGCCTATATCATACCCATTGATGTGTCCCCATTGACCTGTCTTTTAAGTAAATAAAGTATTTAAGATTGTTATTGGAAGCAGAGTCTTGCCTCTCCTCTAGTGAAGAGATACCACTCTTACAAAAAGGAAAAGGAGACACAGGGAATTAAAAGGTCTTCAGAAATATGTTCTCAGAACAGAGGATGAAGGTGCCAGTCCTGAGAATGGAGATAAGTGCTAATGAGTTTCACTTCCTTGAGTTTTTCAGACACCTGGAGAAGCGGGCAAGATTTGGTCCATGACAGAAGTAGGATAACAACAGGCTGGAAGAAATGCTCTTTGATTTTCTTTCTGCTGAATACATTTGTTAGTCTATAACCACAAGGCTTGTTCTAGGAATGCTGTCACAAGCCTGTTAATAGATTTCCATTCAAAACAGGTATTTAAGCCCAATTAGGTATGATGGGTAATCAGAACTGGTACAGAGAGTCTTAAAATTAGGCTGGGTAAACTTTATACCTCTACCCCAAAAGCATGAAAAGGCTCCAGTCAGGAAGAGAAGAGAGTACTTGGAGAGGTCAAGCAAATGATAAAAGTGCAGCTTGTCCTGAAGTTGACAGAGATGCTTTGGATTTGCAGTGGTAGTAGAATTTGAACCCAGACTAACTTAAACACCAGAAACATCGATAAAAGAAGCATCAATATAAGAAACATCAATTTTTTTACTATTAACACGTGATTTAATGAGCAAGATTTGAAAGAAATATTCAAGCCTGTCAGAAGGCAGATTGAGTGACTGAAAACTGAAGGTGTATAAATGGCTTACCAAGTATTTTTTATACTACTATATATTAAACTAGAAGGTAACAAGACAGCTTTGAAGGATATGTAAAAAATCACTTTAGGCACATACCAGAGAATGGAGAAAAAAGTGCTGACAGAATGAAAATAGAGAGAGAAAAAAGATGATGTACCAGTGGTTTATTTGTTTGGGTTTGGATCTTTTGGCAGGGCTTTTTTTCCTTCAAAAACACATTTACTTTACTATTAAACTGATAATCCAGTTTAAATGTTAATGTCTGAATACATATCTAGTCATCCAAGTTATAATTCATTACAATTACAACAACTATCATATATTAAGGAAAGCATCAGCCCTTAAATCAGAAAATCAGTTTTTAATAAAACAGGGCCATTGTACAAAGTGGGAGGGAAGTGATTTCTTTAACGGTCAAGATCCAAGCAATTTGTTATCAGATCAGTATTTGATGACTATCAGAACATGCAAGTACTTTCATAGTTACATTTCGTCAATAGTGGTGGTAGGCACTCAAACTGGAAAAGTATCTGTCCTCTATATTAGCATTATTAATAAACAATACAAATGCATATAAATGCCACTATAAAAATTCATGCTTACCTTATGACCTTATTTTTTGAGCATTTTCCCTCCTTGTATACTTAACTGAAGTAAGGCACATTACTTATCCTTGTTGATCTCTGCATTAATTCTCAATAATTTAACATCTATATCAAAATAAAAGTTCAATTAATTATTATATGCCTTAAGAAATAATTTATTCATAAAATTGCATATATTCTTTGCTACTCTTTAAATTAGATTAATGTCTGTCTTCTCCAATTTCTGTAATATTGATATAATCATGACAATGACCGTGACATGACCTTGACAGCTGTTATCCCAGACTTATCACTCATATATATCAGTATCTAAACGACATTATGCTAACCACAGCAAAAAAAAAAGACAATTTATCAGATATTATGGTAAGTAAAAATAAATTTAAAGCCTAACTGTGATCTTGTTCTTAATTATTATTCTCTTACAAGAGAATGTTGTCTGGAAGTTAGTGGTTCTCAGCTAAAATGAATCTACAGTTTCGGCCTTACGAGTATTTAAGGTCTCTGCTCTAATTCATGTTGTTCTGTATTCACCTTCAGTGGGAGTGTAGGCATTTGATTGCTGACACCCTGCAGCCCCTCTGAACAGCTGACCTTCAGCCTCAGCGTTGGTGAAAGAGTAAGGTGAGATTCTCACCAGACGCCTGACTCAGCAGGCAAGGCAGAAGAAAGAAAATCCTCTTCATTTGGCTAGACTAGTACGCCTTCTCATTAGATATGATCTCATTAGGCGTAATTAAGAGCCAGGAGAACATAAACTAACAGTTTATATGACATTTCATATAATTCGGGTTATTTGCTAACAATTAATAAAGAACTTAATGTGGTTAATATTGAAAGACAATAACTCTAAAGTTGCTTCAAAGAGACCAATTCAACACTAAATCTTTGTAAAAATGACCAGATCAATCATGTCCTAACAGAGAAGCAGCAACTCTTTTTTTTGTCTTTTTTAGGAATGGCTATGAGTTATAATGTTTTGCAATCTTTAGTGCCTTACCACAAACACATTCATATCAAAAAAAATGGTTAGGTGTAAAAGTTCTTTCTGCTGAAAACTACAGGCATTTAATAGAGTTAGAATTTTGCTCAGAAACTTTATTTTAAATGGATGCCAAGATGCATCTTTCTCATTTGCTTAAATACCCAAGGATCCGTAACCAACATTACACATGACCCAAAAGCCATTTACAGTCCTAATATAGAACCCAGAAGGCTGGAAAATCAGTCCAGAAATTTGGTGCTTGGCTCATTTTGATGTCGTTTACATCCTCTCAGCTCCAAAACTGGAGCTTAGTTCCAATAAACACAAATATCATCATGTGAGATAGCGAAGTTTAATTGCTTTATCAGGCAGCAGTTTCACTGAAGTTAATACAAGAACTGTATGATAAGGAGTTCATAATCACACTCTCTAAGCCACTGCTACTGAACAGCTGTTAAGCTATTTATACAAAATTAGTTTGCAGTTCATAGTGGACAAGTGTTTATAACACAAAAATCACTACTAGAACTGGCACTAACTGTCATGCTGGTTCACAATCTGAGAATCTCATGGTCCCATAGAGGGATGGCTATTTGAGAAATGTCCCAGCTATAACAATGCAGTATATGAGTAAATCATGACATCCCTAACTTTCCTATTTTTAAGCTACAGAGAACTAGGAAAGAAGAATATATTTTGCAGAACTGCGTTTGTCAAGAGGAGAACACAACAGTCTTGGTAACTGTGGGCTGAAGTTTGTTTCATCAGGTTTCTGTCAAAAAACAAGCTCTAAATGTAAAAATCATACGGCTGCTTTGTTTTCCATTTCTCAGCTAAAAATATGTGCTTTTCCTGGAATTCAATAAACAGAGCATTTTTAATCTGCATGTACAGACTGCAACAGTGCAACAGAGACTAAAACTGATGAATATGAAATAAACAAAAGAGGCTGGCTAGGAGGCATGCACACACCAGATAAGGAATTAATGATCTCAGGAAATATGGCATTGTTCCCATTAAGGTTTTGAAACATGTTGTTTATTACTCGCCACTCTGCAGACATCTAAATGTAATGCCCTTGCTTTTGCCTCAAGGGGCAATTCAAATGTTATTTGTTAATGAAGCAGCACATGGTACTGTACCTCACTGTCCAGAATAGTACTCGGACAGACAATGAAAGCTCAGTAGTCCAGTGTCCAAACTTACTAACCTTCCTTACAAAAGATCAATCTGCACTGAGCTCTTTCACGGTCATTTTCACCTCCAATCAAACCCGTGTTTCCTAAGACTGTGGAGATTAATCAAATACCTGATGTTCAAAATTAGTGTGGTGTTATTTAATGCTAAACTTTCTGTCTTACTAGGGAGGAAAGTTACCAGTTTTACAGTCTGAAAAGATATGTTAAATGTGGTTTCCTTTCCAAATTTAAGAGATTACATTAGAACATTCTTTAGGAAGTAATGTAACGTTATAACTAACGTGTTAGAGTGCTACATACTAAACTTATATTTATATGGAGAAAAAAGTGAGATGTAATCACATGAGACAAATAATCAAATGGGACATTTTGCTACTAACACTATGCTTTGAAATATTTAATATAATGGCAATAGGATGGCTCAGCTGACTCCTTGGTAAGAAGCTGTGCTGGTAATCAGGAATTGAGAATTACAAGAGGACTTCCAAGTTTTGAGATTATGGAGAGTAAAGACAGTCATGCAGCTAGGTCATAAAAGGTTTCATACTCCTAACTGCTTTTCACAGCTGTGTTCTGGCTTTCTCTAAGCTGAATCACCTTTAAAAAACTTGAATTACCGTCATTGATCCACTTCATTTCCCAATATCCCAATTTTCAATACTTGCTGCTATGGAGTGTATGTGACTGTTCACAAACAAATCGCTGCTAGGGACCCCCTAATGTACAAATCACAGCTAGAGACCCCTTAATTTCCAAAGCCCACCCCAAAAGCTATGGAACCTAATCTCAATTTTTTGCATCTAGGGTGAATGATATGCCTGCATTGTGACAAAGTAGGGCAGGTAAAGAGAGAATTTATTGCACCAGTTAAATACCCGTTTATACTAGTACACCTACAATAAGAACTTTCCTTTACAAAATTGCATGAACAGCACAACACTTATGTATAGTACAGCAAAGCAACTGCTCAGAAGTTGCAAGAATTGAATTTGTCCTCAGGTCCATGTAAATATGTCTAAGATAATTACCAGAAGGAAGCTGAAATTGATCCAAATAACATCATGGTGAAGACAGAGTAACACAGAAGGAAGAATTAACACCATCAAAGCTATTCACAGACAAATATTAACAGGCAGGAGCAGAAAAGGTCAAAGAAGGTTGTAAAAAGGCTTTAAAAATACCCTGCCCCCCACACACCCAACAACAACAACAAACCCATAGAGTGGAAGAAAGAGAGTGAAAACAAAATTAGAAATTAAAAGAGACTATAATGTAAAAGTTGGGGGAGGAAAACAGCCAGAAAAAAAATAATTTTGATAGGCGATGAAGACCAAAGAAAAAGAGACAAAAAAGTATTATATGGAGGGACCAAAACATTTTCAAAGCTCTTTAAATCCTTCAGAAGATAGAGGTCCTCAGGACTGAAGGCTTGATCTATGATAAGTAGGTATACTGATTAAACGTATAGTTAATTACACACTGAAGAATAGCTTCTCTGCTACACAGTATTGCTAAAGCCAGACTGATACCAGCTGTAGGTACTGTGTAGGAGGAACAACTGAAGAGATAAAATAAGGTTATTTTCTCAAGCGCTCTTGAGTGTGATGGATCTTTTTGTTTTGCAGACTTTCCCCTACAATGCTTATAAATGGAACCCTCACTTTCACGCTCCCGCTGGCATGATGTTTGCGGTTTCACTTCATTATCAAAAGCCAAGAACACCACCACTGTTCAAATTCTACTGCTTTCCTTCTGTGATGCTGGCTGTAGCATCCCTTCCAAAACAGCAATGAAGACTGCACTACATGCCAGATTACTCCAGAAATGTCAGCCAGTTGTGCTTCAAACATGTCGATGACATAGGAATTACAACCCACATCTTGCAAGTAGAACAAATGGCATGCTTTGTTATTCGCAGTGTTCATGTTTACTCCCATGTCAGAAGGAATAATACCAAGATTTATCTTGAGAAGATGATTCCTTACTTTTAGGGACCATACTATTGAGAAATTCAAAGGCACATCAAGAGACTGATGTGGCAAATCTAAGAATAAAACTGCCTTCTATGGTGCTATATAAAGAGGCTTAAGAAGTTTAGATCAGTTCTTTACTCTTCTTCAGGAGCAATGAATCTCTCCTTCTACTGCCCTGAATAACCAGAACAACTCTTTATTCATCTGGAATACAAGAAACCATAGGTCACTTGACATCCCATTCCATTTTCCTTTACATATGATGTCTCACAGGAAATCACATAAAGCTGGCAGAACATCACCTTGTTGGGAAAAAATTAAGATACATATGTCATTTTATTGTGTGTGAACTTACTTAAGAATGACAGACCAGATTACTTGCTTTTAAATTAGAGAAAACTGTTATGCATGAGCAATGTTTAATTGCTCCACCCTGTTATTTCTGAAAACAAGTATTTACAATTGCAGTTTGAAATCTATCCAGATGTTACAACTGCAGCTCCTGAGAGTCAGAGTCTTGCCAAAGAAACCTATGAACTGCATATCTCTGAATAGATAGTCCTTAACTGACAGTAAACATAGACAACGTTTCATAGCACATTCTGCATGACCCAGAAAATACATCTTTTCACATGTTTTTATCTTGTCTTTCTGGGGAGTCTGTATGTGACTGAAGTATTGAACCTTTTTTCTTAGCGTTCCTCCAGATTCTATGCTGTAACTCAACAAACTTTTTCCCTAAGAATTCAGAGCCTGTAAAAGAGGTAGGTGATAAGTTCTCTAAAATGGAAAAGGAATTAGGGGCTTAATTAGGTGCTCCATTCTTTTTTCAACACTTTGTATCATTTCACAGCATCTGATTTCTCGTTAACATTCAAATAAAGGGTATACAAGACTGTCTTACATATGAAGAAAATGTTTCAGCTCTCTGACTAGAAAGAACTTCAGGCATTCAGAGGTAGTACTGCAAATGAAAGTGTGTAGCTCTCAAACACCATGAATCAAGGAAGAAATTTAGAGATAAGAAACTAAATCATACTGGAGACTCTGGGAAAACTTTAATAGTTGCATTATGAAAACAAACTATTGTCACTGAAGAGCTGGTAGGAAGCAATAGTCAGGAGGGGAAAACAAACACTAGAGAAAAGAGGAGTGCTGAGAGGACTTTGCACAGAAACCTGTCACAGCAGGGAGGAGTCCAGGAATACTTCGAAGGAGAGGAGAGGTAAATTAGAAGTGCAATTATGGGAAAGGAGTACCTCTCATTCATACATTTATCTACTCGAACGTGTAGAAAAATAGAAGCATATAATTAGTTCTTCAGGCTTTTGCTTCTAGCAAACTCCAGCAGACTCTAAAGAGCTCTGTTGCTGCTAACAAGGTGATAATAGTCCATATAGTCCTGATGTCCCATTCTGATGAGCAAGGACCAGAGGGAGGAAGGGGCCAAAAGGACCCCCATGGAACTGGGGCAGGAGAAATGTGTAAACTTATCTCAGGCAGGCAGAGCCCCAGCAGTGATGCCAGTGGCACTGGGGACAGCTCTGGGGAGAAGGCTGAGCAGGGTCAGAGAGGTGGAGATAAGGGGGAGCTTTTTCCCACTGAGCACAGTGGGGACATGGTCCAGGAGGTGTTGATGTCTCCTTCATTGGTGGATTTCCAGCCCTCACAAGAAAAACCTCTGGGCAACCTGGTCTGACCCCATGGCTGAGCATGCTCTGGGCAGGGGTCAGACTGGAGACCTCCCGAGGTCCTGAGTTATCCAGTGTCACTGGGCAGAGGGCCATACACTAGCAGGAAGTACGATCAGGAAACAGGTACTCTGTTCTTCATAAGGAGACAGCCAAGAGATGCTCAGTTACTTATTTAGAAATGGACATTTTCAGCAAGCCTGGCAGTTTGCAGAAGGAAAAGAAAAAAATGTTGCTGGAGTGCCAACAGTACAGTATAATTAACAGACCTCTCTGTCAGCAGCCAGCTTTCGTTGCAAATGCAGCAGGGGGATGGAACATGATTTTCCCTATGCCTCTCTTAGGATCCCTCAGTGAGTCTGTGCTGTGCACGTGAAGGGAATCACTTGGTACACCTAATGACAAGGAGTGTCTCAGAGCGCTTTGAAGAAGGTAGTGCAGTTTAGCAGACCAGGGCTCCGAAGATCTGCATGCTCTTTCAACCCCTGTCTTTGACAAAGTTCAGTGCACCTGGCTGCTAGATGCTGCCATCCTGGGGGACAAAAACCTCTCTCTGTAGAGCGCAGTATGCTTCACACAAGCTCATCATTTGCTCCTGTCATTTGCTTCTTGAAACATTCTTGTAGGAAGGGGTTTGACTTTTTTGTATGGCACATGTACGTGGAAGAAGGTAGATCACTTGCCCATGAAGTTGACAAGGTGAGACCCAGTCTAGATTTTAATTGCTGCAGACATAACAACATAAAATCTGCAATAAACACTAGCAAACAACAAACAATCACAACATCCAGTCCTAAATAAAACTCCATTAATAAAAGTCACACATCATAAAATGGGAGCAAAAATAAGGAAATATTTCCAGCAGTTCAAGCCAGATTACAGGAGCTTTTGCTCCAGGTCATCCAGATTATAAAAGGATGTTGTTATATGAGACATCATTTCAGCTGCCATCACAGTGGCTTGTACATCACTGTTTTTGATACAATTCAGTCAAATTGTTCAGAAGATTTTTGTGCATTATTATTAAAGAATACAAGTTCAACAGCAGTGGGTGTGACATATAGCTTTTATTAATCAAATGTAAGACAAATGACTTACTAAAATAGAATGTTTAATTCATTAACTTCTTACAAAAAGCAATAAAAGATAAAGACAGAGAAAAGTATTTGCTGAGTATTTTGCAGAGATTCACACAAACCTCACTTACACCTGCATTTTGAAGGTTTAAAATATTTGTATCCAGAAATCCTGGAATCAGAGATTTTAAAAGGTTAAACTTAACACATAGTTTCACTCTTCCACTAATGCCCTGATTCCAATAACTTCTTTCACTGCTTACTAATTTCTTAGTCATTCTTAGTTTTCCATTTCTTACCTTTAAAATTTAATCCAAAAGAAGAAATGGCACTTATCCCTCTCACTGCACATGGTTAATGTATTTTTGGTTCCTTCCATCCATGTCATTCACCTGCAACCCTGACTCAGGGAGAAGAACTTGATGAAAAACTTGGAGTTCAGATCTCTAGAGAGGAGATATCAATACAATATTTGGATACATTCTGAGTGAAATTTCTCCTACTTATACTACATCAGTGCTTGGAGCAGAGTGAGTCAGGAATATATGGGTAGTATACTGCTTCTGGACTAAAATACTTTTACTTCGATCTGGGCCAGAAGAGCAGTTCAGAATGTGAAATCAGTCTGACAGCTAAGGAATAAAACAACTTATCTGGCTGCTTATGAAGTTCTTTATAGGCAGAAAACCATATACTGAAATTTTTTCTCACACTGGTAATTTTGCCATGCTCAGATCACTTGTGACAAGATGAGCCAGCAGAGCTGGAGTCTTTCCTTAGAGCAAAACAGCAGTGTGTTGGTCTTTCCCATACTTACAATTCAGACCAAGGACAGGATTGAATTGGGAACATCTCACTCACAGTTTTCCAGGGTTTCACAATACTCTTCCAGTTATTTCTGCTGGCAGACAAGAAATATATAAGAAAAAATACCAGCTGTAGCAAAATAAGCTACATACAGCAATATGAGACTGTACTTAACTGATATTATGGAATTGCAGTGCCTATGAACTCCAACTTCCTTCCTTGATTTAAAAATGTGAACTGGAAAAAGTCATAAAGAAGAAGCTGGCAGGAAGGCCTCTCTCCTGTAAACATGACTGGATAAAGTGACAGGGCAGCAGAGAAAGACAAAAGGGATCAAGAGGGTTATGAAATGGAGGGTGCACTAGAAGCTAGATGCAGTGATGTGGAACTTCAGGGCTTGCTGTCTTTCACCTGCAGTTACGTCAAAAAACTCAGAGACCTCAGACACATAGTATTCAAATTCTTGGGAAGAAAAAGCAGATTGAGCCCAGCAAGGACCTTGTGATGTGCCAGAATAATTATTTCCAAAACAAAAGCACGTTGGCTGAACATCACATAACAATTCAGTCATTCAGTAATTCTTTGTGACCCTAGTACAAATTTGAAAAATCAGGAATTAAAGTTAAAATTACCAGCTGAAAATGGAGTCGTATGTACTTGGGGAGGAAGTCTGAAGCAGGGAATAACCTTTCTCTCAGCAGTCAACAAGGAGAACAAATGCTTGAGAATCATCATCAGTCTGGACTAGCCAGGCATAGTTCAATTTGTGTTATTAGAGTTTGTCCTTTTTGTAATTGTACCAACAATTAGTACTCAGTAACATTGTTGGGTCAACAGTTTTGGAGTTTTAGATTTTGAAAGTGTGTTAGAGGAGTGAATTAAATAATTTCAACACTGAGATCACATTCAGCAAATGGTTTGTGCCAAAGAAAGTGAATGTGGGATTGGGCGGGGGGGTGGGATTGGGGAAACCTCAAACACCACAAATACTGAAGCATACATCATCATACTTAAAAAAAAAAAAAAACTGAAACAAAAAAGAACTAAACTAAACCAAACCAAAGCAAACCTTTGGATTCAGGCATACTTTATCACAACATTTCAAATTTTTGGTGTGCATTCTGTTTTAATTTTTTTTTTAATTGATAGTACTCAGTTCCTACGAACCCAGATTGTTTCATTTTGAGCTAAATCAAAAGTTCCCAGTTGATTAATTTTTGTTTAAAATAGTTTTTTTACCAAAGAAGAAGACAAGGCCAACCTTCTGCTTAATTCTGAACCAAGACATGTATTTCACAGATTTATCGTTTCAGTTCAGTTACCAAAGGAGAAAAACTCCAAATCCCACCTCTGATCTGTTTTGAGTTTGTTCTGGCAGAGACCCACTTACTGATGTTCACTAGTTGCTGAAATGAAGGCTAATACTCCAAAATAAGGTTTCAGGATTATGAGGTGGTAATTACTGTGAACTACTGCATCTCTTCAGGCTTTGCAAAGAAGAATGTCAAAGCACCATACAAGTACTCTTATGTAGACTTAAACTGATCATTAAAATCTCATTGGTACTTAAAGCCCCAGGAACAGGGAAAACCACTGCCTTTGATACTGGAAGACATGCATTAGATCTGTACCCACAGTGCAGAGCTGAAATTAATTTTATTGTGATAGTTTGTTTTTAGCATTACAAATGAAACCTTTTGTCTTATCTTTTATGATCTGATTTTGCTGATTTAATATCTGCCTTTCCAACGTTGGCTTACCCCCTGGGGTATTCAATAGGCTAAGCCCTTACAAGGTAGGCTAAACTTCCTAGAAACAAATTCCCTACTTACTGCACTTATTTAGACAATGTTTTTTTCTTTCTCTACTTAGAACAGACAAATGTTTTTGAGGCAGTTCTAACTTTTTGCCAAAACCAATTTTATTAATTTCAGTTCTTCAAGAAAATAATTTTTTCCTATAAATTCAACTGAACTGGTTTTGGGGTTGGATTGTAGGTGCTTTTTTCCTGTTTCTGTTTACAGAACCACTTTTTATAGATGGCTATCATTGGAAGTTTTTGATGGCGCAATATCTGGAAGTCTTTGTATTAATAACACCTTCTAAAAGACTTTTATTGGACATTTCATTGAGGCAGTCGAGGTTGATAGTAAAGTTTATTGGTGGCATTATGTTGGTGGAAATGCTGGAAGCCTGGACAAAGTTTCTTTTGTTTCTTGTATGGTTTACAGCACTGATGATTAGATGTCACTAAAATGTCATCACCAGCATGAATTTTTTCTATTGGAGCCGCTTCTTATACTAGACTCATTTTCTCAACAGGTATCCTTCATCATGTTCTTTGTTGGAACACAATTTTTGCTTCATGTAATGGCCACAGTTTTAGGCAGTGGTCTGAATATATTATGGAGATAATATAATATTATATTATTCAGCTTCTTTGCTTATATTTGACCAGTATAGTTTTGTCTTTTGTCTTCTCATTTTTCAAAGTTCTCAATGGGACTTTTGAATTTAGCAATGCATTGATCATAGTTAAATGCTAAATATAAAATTGTTAGGGATTATTTATTATAAGAGCTTTGTATCAAATGAGTCATCTAAATCTAAGTACTTTTTCAACTTCTGACAAATTAAGAAGTTCATCTATTTTGCCTTTTATTATCTCAAGACATAAGAAAAAGAACATTAGTCCCAGAATATCCATTATAATCAGTCATAGCTATCAAGTAACTCCACTGATGTTAACTGTGAGGAATTTGGTTTTGTCACTCAAGCTGGGAAGTTTAGATGCCTTATTCAAAACAACTAAGACCTGGGGGGACACATTCTCCAATATTTAATTTTAAAACACCTTTAGAAAAAAGAGGAGATGGGAAAGATCAGGAGGAGTGTTTTGGTCCATGTAGCTTTTGCTGCTGCGTTAGGAGGAATATCGCCTAAAAACACATCATGGAAACTGTGGCTGCAATGCTGTGAGGGTGGCTTGCACTCCCTGAACGATGCAAAGAACATTTATTACTTTTTCATTTCAAGAGTACATTTTAAGAAAGGAAAGCAAGTAGGCCAAGAATTAGCTAGACGACTAACATTCTGCCACAGGGAACACTTTTATTTTCAGGAAGCATTTATCATGGTAAGTTTAAAACTTGCTCATCAGCAGTCTCATTCTATGTTATACTACACCAAGACAAGTTACAAAACAACATAACTGCAAATATCAATGCATCCCCTTTTGTCAGAATAAACAAACTCAAATGACAGGAGTTGTTGGGGTTTTTTTCCTTGAAAGGACCCAGGAGACTGAATGGCACTTAACAGAAAAGCTCACTAGATTGTCCCCGGGGAGTGGGGCTCTCCGAATACTAGACCAGCACACAAATTATCTTTGAGGACACTCTCTGTTAGGTAGCAAAGACACTTAGAGTAATAAGTGTCTGGTAATACCTCGGCTTCTTGGACAAGGTTGATTAAGAATAATAAGTTTCGTTCTTCTGGCTGTGCATTTGCACTCCCCCACAACTCTGCGGTTGTGCCAGAGCAACTGTTTCTGGCACCAAATTGTAAATCAGATCACAGAAGCGATCTATGCTGAAAATAAGCCTCTAGAAAGGGCATATTATTCAACGGAGGTGTTTCATTGCACCATTCAAAACCCTCATTTCTGGCTGAAGAATGACACCGAGACCTCTCTCTTCAGTGAGAAGCTGACATTCTTCAGTGAATGCTAACATGAAAATCAGGTGTTAAAACCACCAAAACTGCACAGACAATCAGGTCTTAGCTGAAAATAATTTCGATGTCTTCAATTACTTTAACTAAAATCATTCCTTTTTCTCCCAAATATGAGCTTTCAGTGACAAATATATTTTTCTACTGGTTTTGTAAAATTATTTTTTAATGTAATTTTTTATTTCTGAGAGGGAATTTCCAACTAAAATAGCACCTTAGCCTATATCTCAGTTAAAGTTTTGTTTGTTTGTTTGTTTTTTTAAACTAGGTTCTGGATTTTTCACCCCCTTGCCGACTTCCTTTTTTTCCCCTTTTCCCACTCTGTAACCCTTTAAAACATCTTCAGTTTGGAAGAGCTTGAGGAAAAGAAAAAGACTGATTTTGTGCTTCTGTCTTGTCAAAAATTGGTACAATTAAATATGTAACCTTTTAAAACACATGTTGCCAAAATTTAAGATATATTCTTTCAGAATTGAGAGTTTCCAAACTTAATTTTATTTTTTTTCCAGGGTCAAGGTTTTCAAAATTCGTAGTGAAAATAGTGGGGAACACAGAAACAGAAAGAAAACAATTCACAGAAGACGTCTGTGTATCATTTGGTTTATGTCACCTGGCTGCAGTAATAAGAATAAGAATAAGAGCAAAGAAAAAAGGATAACTCAAATTCAAAATTACTGTTGTAATTAAAAAAACCCCAAAATTAAAACATTCTCTACTTCAAACACCAGAAAACTGCAAAACAATTTCTACTTTCAAGTTTCTGCATGTCACTTATTTTTTCCCGTTTTTCAATCAACTCTTTTATTTAAGCAGTAAATTTCAGGCCTGTAATCAATGGCCAGCTGAGAAAAATATGTATCTTAAGGTACGGTGAAGTTCTAACATCTGGTAACTGGTCCCCAAAAAAGTATCATGCTCAAATGTCATTATATGTTATAAGCCACACGTGGGGTTTTCTTGGGGTTTTAGGCAATTTCACTGGATTAAAGCCTTTCAGAGAACATGATAGCATTAGATCTTTTCCGGATCAGATATGACCTCTGAAAACAGTGTATGCATCATGCAAATACTGTACTTGATTGCTTTGTTTTCTTCACTACAGTTCCAGGGGGTTTTGTGCTATATTCAAGTAGCTTCGTACCTACAACCAACTTAAGAGTCTTATTTTTTGTAAGATACCCCAACTGGCTAAGATTATGTTGCCTAAACCATGACTACTGAAACCTAACTGTACAACCTGGCAAGCAGAGATGATGTCTCCTGACATATTTAATTAAAGGGCACTTTCACATTTACTTCATGCCTTGGTGATGGA
>NW_010531363.1:0-18543 GCF_000687285.1 Phaethon lepturus | reverse complement strand
AAGAGTGAGACTATGTGCATGTGTGTAGAAGGAAAGAAGGCTGTAAAATGGATATTTTTTTCAACATGTCTATACATTTCTAACAGCAAGCTGTATTTTTACCATGGGAAGATGTTTTTCTCACATCGTCTACAATTCTCTGAGATGAAAAACATATATTTCCTTTTTTTAATCTTCATTAAAAAGGCATTTATGCTCCAAGCAACAGTAAGGAAAAAGAGAAAGAACCAAGGGGAGGACTGGTTTGTAGTGTCTTTTTCTGCTCATTGCCTACGGGGAGGGAACATTCTGTAACTACGCGCAACGCGACCAACTGTTCAGCAAATAAACACTGCCCCCTGTTGGAGAGAAAGGTCCCTCCGCCGCCAGAGCTTTCTGCAAGTTTAAATTTTAAAGTGCTGCCTTACTGCGTGTATTAGCAAAATTTTAGCCACAGTATGCTTCTAGGAGGAAATGAATGGTCTATAAGCGTAAAAGTTACGGCATCATCTAGTACATTGTTCCAAATTTGTCTCTAGTCAAATGTCTCTAATGTCTGTAGTATTAGAGGGCCAAAAATACGAGTTAGCATTTTCTTTGACTAAGAAGGTGTCTTCTGACAGCAGATTACACTGCAGCTCAGGAAAGATAACTCCCCTGTTTCTGGCCACAGAAAATGCTTTAGAAACCTTTCTGAATTTTATTTTTTTCTGAATGCCAAATCCTTGTGAGGCAGAGCATTTCGTCGTGTCAGACAGATGCTAGTTTTCTAGTTCATCACCGGAGTGGTTCTCACAGAGAAGTTAGTAAGGCGCTCCCAAACTAAATTAATAAATTATATAATTAGACTGCAGGATAAGAATTTCTAGATCACCTGGTCTGCTGCAGTAGAAACAGAATCCAGCAGACTGTACCATTTCCTTCTCAATTTGAATTGTCATTTTCCAATATGTGTCTGAAAGGGGAAGAAAGTGACAAACAATGAGAAATTATAGGTCCATTGAAATCAGTAACAAAACTCCTCTTGTCTTTTTTATGTCCAGTTTTGTATCTCTATTACTTAAGTTGAAAAATTAGTGTCTTTCTTCATCGATCACCAAGGTTGGTTCTGCTAACGAAAGGCCTCTCTGTGTCAAGAGTCAGGAGCTAACTTAGAGGAGGATTTCTCTGTTATTTTGGAACTATTCTTCCAGTTCAGAAAGACTGCGATATAGCATTTGTAGCTTGTTAGTAATCATGTTTTCTTAATCTCCTTTGCAAGGGACATTGTTGATCAGTAGAGCTGTAGAAGCCTGTGACACACAATGTCCAAAGCAAGACCGTATGTGTGTGTTGTTATGTGTCTCACCGTTATTGGATAAACTGTTTGAGTGTAGGTTTCCATATTTTAAGTGCCTATATTGCACAAAAATCTAGCCTAGAAGGAGCAGAGAATGGTCAACAGCAAAATGATACCAGCCTGTGTATTTATAGAATAATATCTAAAAACCTATTTGGATATTCCCTGCACTTCTGTTAAGAGTTACATGGTTAATAAATCACACAGAATCACAGAATCATTAAGATTGGAAAAGACCTTTAAGATCATCAAGTCCAACCACCAACCCAACACCACCATGCCCACTAAACCATATTCTGAAGTGCCACCTCTCCTTACCATATGCCTCTAATCTGGGGGGAGAATTGTTTTAGAAATTTTATGGCATCTTTCAAATTACCCAAGATTCAATGAAACAGTAAAATACTTGTTTTGTGTTTTTCAACATGGATGTAAAACTGTTCATCATGAAAGTTTATAAAGAGTTTCAGGAGATTCTTTGAGTTTGCTGTCAATACTTATCAATTCTGAGGGCTGCATCTTGTTTTTACTGTTTTCTAAAGTGAGATAGGCAAAAAGGGGGCAACTTCACATGGAGGGATTTTGAGTTCCTGTTGCCATGGTAACACCACTTCATGTTAGGAAGGTTTTCTGAATGTTTTGGCTATTTTTTCTATCCCTGCTTCTGCTTAATAGATCTTTGGTGTTCAGATGTTTAATTCACGTGGCAAAAGCTTTTTGCCTTTTTAACATCTATTAAAAGCTCTGCTACACAGAGACTATCAAATAATATATATGCTTATTTTGTTAGCCTTCAGAACAGTCCCTTGCAGAGAGCAAAACGTCCTCTATGTAAAGAAACGTTTCATGGTAACTTTCTTCCCCATCTTGAAGAGGAGAGAGAGGGCCCCAACAGGCTTTAATCCTTGCAATTATGCTTCATTTTCATGGAGTTTAGGATTAGTTTTTCCACTTGCACCCTTGATGGTTTATATAAAAGAAAATTTGGACAAAGAGCATGACTGGAATCCCTCCACAGTCACAAGCCAGGGCTGGAGAGGAGCCCAGTGCTAAGTCAGACGCTGTAAATCTGCTGGACACTGTTCCCACAGGTAACCCTGACAAAGCCACCTCACTTTCTAACCCATTTTCCTGCTGGGAAGCCAGAGGTGGGAGCTGCTCTGAGCATGCACAGTGACCAGTAAAACACCTTTTCACTTTTAGCAATTGCAACCATCCCTTGGGACTGTATACATATCTTTAACCTGAACCCCACTAAAAACAAAGACTTCTGAACTGTGACAGTTCATAATCCATTCAGAGATCTTTAACATTCAGAACTGAAGCCTAAAACCAACTCCAAATTTAAACTTGCTTAAGCATGCACATCTGAAACACCTGAGGTTTCAGGAGTGATCGGTTCTGTGAAGTGAGTGGAGCTATACCAGCAGCGTGTCATCTCTCTCTGTAACTTCTCTGTCCCTCATTTTCCACATCGTTAAAACAGAGATCATGATCTTTCTGCATCATAGAATCGTAGAATCATAGAATAGTTTGGGTTGGAAGGGACCTTTCAAGGCCATCTAATCCAACCCCCCTGTAGTGAGCAGGGACATCTTCAACTACATGAGGTTGCTCAGAGCCCCATCCAACCTGACCTGGGATGTTGCCATGGTTGTCTGGGTAGACAGTGTCACAAGTAAGACAGCAAGACAAGGCTTCTGAGGAGGACGACTGTGTTTTATTTAACAAGCTGAAGTGGCTTGAAAAAAGCAGATATGTTATTAAGCACGTAAACTTCAAATGACCTTACAGAATTACTGTTTTGTTATGAATGCACATCACTTTTATGTTTTGCCTTTGCAAAAAAAAATCCTCATTCTTGAAATATTCTTGAAACATAATAAAATAGCATATATCCACCATCATTGTTTCAAAGTGTAACATAGAATATGTCTCTTCTGGTATTTTGAATGCATTTTCATTTTTCTATTCATTTCATTATTATTAACAACCACAGAAGTATTGCAAAGGAAACAAAAGTCTCCTATGCCTAATGAAAGTCCTAACCATAAATGTCCCAAAAAACATTTTCTTAAAGGAGTAAATGCCAGGATTTTTGAAAGCATAGGAAAGAAGATGTAAGGTTCTGCTTAGAGCTCCAGTATTGCTGTACAGGTAACTGCCACAGTTCAGCACAAATTTTTATCCAATTTACTATACCTCTGGTAAATTTAGCAGAGTGTAATGGTTCCTGTCATGATAAAAGAGAGTAGCTGTGTCTCTGCTGAAAAGTTATCTTCAACATTGTAAGATTTCGTGATCATATTACTTGTCACTGCACCAAGAGCTCTAGACAGACAACACCTTTTTATTTCAAACATAAATGAATAAATAAAAAACATGGATTGAAATAAATGCCTTTATATTATTTTCTAGTACTCTTTGCTAATATAGAAGATGTTTTATTTTCTTCT
Source organism: Phaethon lepturus (assembly GCF_000687285.1). Taxonomy (NCBI): domain Eukaryota; kingdom Metazoa; phylum Chordata; class Aves; order Phaethontiformes; family Phaethontidae; genus Phaethon; species Phaethon lepturus. The sequence continues at coordinate 14,769 of NW_010531363.1, read as the reverse complement.
TAAACTGCAGCAGAGATCCCAGCACCCTCTCCATAAGGACTTGCAAGTCTTTTCTTGGCACAACCTAAGTTATTCAGAGCCATCAGCAAATAACAGTGGTGTTCTGCTTGCACCATGTACAATTGCCTTTCCTGCTATTGCAAGCCCAGTCATTATATTCAAATTCAGTATTAGTTAGGAAACAATTTCAGAGCACTTCTGTACATTTCCACAAGAGAAGCATCCCCAGCAACCTCAAAAAGGATCAGACCTGATCTGTGTCTTCAAATAAACAGGAGCTGGGCAGCTTCCTTACAGTGCCAGGGCAGCCTGGTCCTGAGTGCAGTGAAACACGGAGAGTTCATATTTTGTTCGGTTAATTAACTCCCAAGTGACATACACACAGAACAATAATTCAAAAGGAAGAAAAGATGGGGACATTCCTAACTCAGTTCTAATATCTGGCCAAGTCAATCCACGAGTCTTATCACTTTCCCCTACGGAATGTATTTCTAAAACTCTCAAAGATTCATGGTGATTGCACTGTTGTTTTTTTTTTTCTTTCCCAGGTGGAAATAAGATTTCTGAGCACACATACTGAAAGCATGTTCCCGCAGTAGAGCAAACTTGGCTTTGCAGCTCCTACTGCACATGGACATTACATTACATGACGCAGTGGACTGATCCACTATAAACGTACTCCACATTTAAATGAATTCAAATATAGGTTGGTTAACCGTGCAGCATCTGGTTTTATAAGTGAAGCATCATCTGCCCATGCCATTCTAATTTTATCTGACACTTGTCTTCCTACTCTAAGCATGAAGTCAGAGTAATCTCTGTATTAGGTGTTGCAGCTAATCTGGATGAAATTAAAGCATGTACCTGCACAAGATCAGGGGGTAATGCTGTTGATCTATCTACGCACTGAGCTAGTATGAAGGACTGGCAACATACGGTAATGCTTCTCAATTCTCGTACAGTTCAATTCTAGGACCAATACCATTCAATATTTTTGTCAATGATCTGGATGCAGGAGTAGAATGTACCATTAGCAAGTTTGTTGATGATACCAAACTGGGAGGTGTTGTTGACTCTTGAGGGACAACAATCCCTGTAGACAGATCTAGATAGATTGGAGAATTGGTCAGTGATTAATGGCATGAAATTTAACAAGTCCAAGGGCTGGATGGAGTAATGTTGAGCACAGATATGAACTGGGAGAGGAGTGGCTGGAGAGCAGCCCTGCAGAAAGGGATCTGGAGGTGCTGGTTAACGGGAGGCTCAATACGAGTCAGCAGTGTGCCCTGGCAGCCAAGAGGGCAACCCGCATCCCGGGGTGCATCAAACAGCACAACCAGCTGGTCAACAGAGATGATTATCCCCTTGAGGTCAGCTTTGGTTCAACCTCATCCTGAGTGCTGTGCGCAGTTCTGGGCCCTCCAATTTAAGAAGGATGTTGAGCTACTCGAATGTGTCTAGAGGAGGGCAACAAAGCTGGTGAAAGGGTTTGAAGACATGTCCTCTGAGGAGTGGCTGAGGATTCTGGGTTTGTCTAGTTTGGAGAAAAGGAGGCTGATTCTGGTGATAGGTGCATGAGAATGGTTCACATCTGCATCAGGGGACATTTCAGACTTGACATTAGGAAGCATTTCTTTACAGAGAGCGTGGTCAGACACTGGACCAGGCTTCCTAGAGAGGTGGTCAATGCCCCGTGCCTGTCAGTGTTTAAGAGGCATTTGGACAATGCCCTTAATAACATGCTTCAACTTTTGGTCAGCCCTGAAGTGGTCAGGCAGTTGGACTAGGTGATTATTGTAGGTCCCTTCCAGCATGAATATAATATTCTATTCTATTCTATTCTATTCTATTCTATTCTATTCTATTCTATTCTATTCTATTCTATTCTATTCTATTCTATTCTATTCTATTCTATTCTTTCCATTGCATTGCATTGCATTGCATTGCATTGCATTGCATTGCATTGCATTGCATTGCATTGCATTGCATTCCATTCCATTCCATTCCATTCCATTCCATTCTACCTACTACTCTTACCACAACCTTTCTTAATGGTGAAACATGAGTGCAGAATGTATTGGCCTTACATTGTCTTAATAGAAAATCTGTTCTAGTAATAAACACAGCTTGGTAAGTCTGAATACGCAACTTTCTTAGTATTCAGTGTTCTTTCCAAATCTATTTTTTTGTCTTCCTGTATCTAGAAAATTTTAAATATCTACTTGACAAACCTTTGTCCACACACATTTATGTCCTTTCTAGTACAGATATCACACTAGGAAAGTTACAAGAAACACTTGCATCTATGATCCTAATACCTTCTCAACCTCTAAGGAAGTTATAGGAACTGCATCTGAAGTTTCAGGGCTCCCATTCTATTAACAGGGAGACTTCTTTTTTTTTATGTATTCCTAGAAAAGGATATGTATTTACGTTGATGGCTTTTAAAGACCAAAGAGAAATTGTCCAAGTTAGACAAATCATCAATGACATTTTATTAATAATTCATAAAAGAAAACCTCCTTCCTTAATGCTGTCAATATCACACTGGAGAAAAATCTGTACAAAACTGTAAATGCAGCTGAGACAGTTCTGTTACATCACAGAATCAAATCCAAACATACAAACATATTTTTTAAAAATAATGTATTTACTGGCTTCTTTCTACATTTTCACCTATAATGTTGAAGTAGGGAAACAAACTATTCATTCTAAAGATTTCCTATTAGTTAGTCCCTATGCAAAGGTATAGTATATAATACAGCACGGCTGTAACCTGTCTGCAGCTTAACTGATAAAAAGTGAGTTCAGAAGAAGGACTAGAACCCCACTTTCCACGCACCATAATTTGAATTGTTCCGAGTAATCAGTGACATATCATCCCCTTCATATACAGAGTTTTGATATGTTGCTTTGAGATATGAAGGTCCTTGAAACTAACATTACAGTGATGAACTTTGACTATAAAAATGCAGACTCAGCTATTGCAAGAAACTTCTTTTGCAAAAGGAAGTTATTGTACCTGCCGGCATTATACATGATCTAATCAGGCATTGGGTTCTAATAGTGGTTACATGTAAGTGTCATTTATTACAGAATGGTATTCCTGCTACTGGATGACATTTCCATTACAGCATGATATCAGCCATTAACTTCAGTTTACGAGACTATTCCAGTCTGCCTGTGTTATCTTCATTCTGTATCCCTAAGGTATACCAAAAATTTCATGACTACCCATTCATTAACATTTGCTCTAGGAAGAGAGCGTAACTGCAAAACTTACAGTTTTGGTGCTTTCTGCTTGCTTTGCTTTTAAAAAAAACTATCTTCTTCCTGTTCTCTTGTAGCTGGTCTTTACCTTGCGTTGATTTTTAATCTGATGGATATTTTTCTTTTGCCTACAGGCTGGAAAATAACTTTCTTATGCATTCTGTGTGACCTTGCTGCAGAATTTCATTACCAAATTACTAAATTGCCAAATTAATAATTACTGAATTACTAACTTGATTACTAAATACTCTTGGCTACTCCATAAGAATGTGGAGGAAAGACCTTGAATGAACTTATTATTTATAAGCATGAATTTTATAAATGCAATTTAAAAGAAAGGCACTCACAGAAGGAATATACTTATGAACGTCCACCATCTTCCTAAACAGCTGCCCTACATTACACACAGAAGTGCTCAAAATGTTTTCACAGGTAAAAGACCTGTTGCACTAGCTGTCAAGCACTTTACTAGGAATGTTTGAGTGGCCTCAGATGTTAATACATGGGATTAAGGATAAACTGGTATTGTCAGCAATGAAACCTGACACCTCACTGATATTTAAAGATCAGTTTTGTGTCATATTTTCAAAGGTGCTTGAAGATGCAGATAGGCATGGTGTGGGATTTTCAGCAGTTGAAAACCCATGTCTCTCTGAAATCAAGGGGCATGACGCTGCCATGCTCAGCTGGAAACCTCACTAGATACCTCCTTGCCTTTGCTAATGCTATCAAGCATTTGAATTCTGTCTCTGTGCCCACTGAAGATGAGACATTATTCTCACTTGCTGATTTTCCAGTTCTGATTAACTTATAAGGAATTAACCAGAATTATATTTTCCTTGCCTTATCTGAATATATGTGTCTGCAGGCAAAAAACAAATGTGATGCTTCAGTATACAGTATACATTATTTTTCTCATTGTAGCGCCTAGGGTTCTAGTCATGTGAGGGTGCTTTTATGCTTTTACCATTGGACAGAGTAGGAGACAGTCCATGCCTTGAAGATAACCAAAATAAGCAAAGCAGATGATAAGGATTGAGTACCAAGTCTGAATTAGGCTTATAGTTTCCCAGAGAAGGAAAAAAAAGTCACAGTATTTTTGTAAGGTGGCAGAGGAGATCTGGGACAATTTTACCAGTTTCTCCAAAATCCCGGACCAATGTTTTTGGCCACAAAAAAAAGACAGAAAATCCGTTTAGATGTCAGGACTGAATACTCCCTTGCACATTCTTCAGTGTTAAATCCAGTTATTCTTATCACCTATAATTTCTAAAGTAGATGCCTGAAAATGTCATAGTGAGACTGCTAAGTATACACAATGAGTCTCCAGCCAGATTCAGTCCCTAACATTTTTTTTTTCTTCAGACTCACCAGCACCATGGATAAGCTGTTGAGAAACAGCTCCTGTTTGTTCCTTCAGAGCATTTGGTTGGATGTTTTTTGACGGAAATCCCTAATCCACTTCAAAATTTATATTCTTAGTTTCTCTATCAGGGTATTGGTAAGATGTGACTTCATTATGGCAGCCATAAATGCTTTGAGATTTTCTGTAAATATCATATTTAACAAGCTGCTATTCTTTCTGTCACTTTTGGAAGACTGCCTTACCACTTCTGGAAAAACACAATTGCCTTTGAAAGCAAGTACAGGCCTGAGCCACCAGCTACAAAGTGGAAGCATCTCTCTTCTGTAGGCTTGTTTGCTTTTGCTCATGTCAACATTTCTCCAAACTTCAGAACAGTTGCTGCTGGGAGCTACACATCTGGGTTGATAGCCTCAGGATCGGACACAAGTATCAGTGTATCATTGAAGTGTTTTTGGGATGTGGTTTATTCACTATAAAAATGTGATGTATGCTCTGTTAACATTATCTGTCTGTTCCCATTCCACCTCCATGCTGTCTCTCTCAACCAAACTTTTTAAGATACCTTCGTTCAAGGACAATGAAATGTGAAGTAGTTCCTGGCATCCTCAGTTTCGTCCATAGGTGATGCAAATACATACATTGCAACCTTTCCAAATGCAAGGAAGCATTTACACCTTTCCTACCTCATTTTTAGGAATTCTATTCATCTCTGTTTCTAACCTCTTGTGCTGATGTGAGGTTTGTTTTACTTCTAAAAGGGTTTCAAAAAACCTTCTTGTTTTTCACTTTTTCCATATGTATTTAAATATGCCTTACCAATTTGCTCTACTTCCCAAATTTACATTTTCACTAGTTCACTAATTTCCCCCATTCTTCTGTAACGTCTATGTTGCTTTTTCTAGGTCTTGTGTGTTTGTTTTCTAGTCGCTGCTTTCCCTTCATCACTGAACCTGAGGGAGGCTTTAGCCAGAGCTGACCTTTAGACGCTGACTTCAACACAACTACTTAGCTGAATACAGAGGGACAGGTATTGCTAATGATGTTCTCAGCTGTTACACAGAAGACCTTTATTTCTGCATAGGTCCACCAGCTGTCTCCTTCCTGCTTTTCTCCAGTGGTGTCATTAGACTGCAGCTCCTTATCTAAGCAAGATAGGAAATAAAAAACTGTGTTCTCACAAGCTTGGCCACTGCAAGAAGAGGTAAAGTGGCAGGATGGCTGTGAAAAGTTCAGTAAAAGTATATGTGATTGGACACGGTAATTACGGAAGAGACTAGCCCGGTGCACTGTTCATCTGCCATCTGACAAGTAAAGGGAAATTAAACAACAACGGTTTAAAATTTTAATTCTGGTACAAGTGAATTCCATATGTGTTCCCTTTATCCATTGCATGCAACAACTATTTCACTATTTCACAGTCATATTTGGTTTTTTGATGTGTATTTTGATAGGAAAGCCTGAATTTCCCCTAAACACCACAAATAAAGATGTTTACTTGAAAACTGATATAAAAATTTTTTTCAGAGACCTTAAGTTTTACAGAAGCACTGATTAAGTGCAAGATATCTGTATTAAAGAGCCTCTCAACAAAGACTCAGCTTTATGTTCTTACTAGGAGACATCTTTCTGCACTAATATCACTAATATTAGCAGGTCTGATCAAAGGATAACAGAAACCTCATGTTATTAAGAAAACGAGTAGGCTAGACTGACCCTAGATGAAACCAAAGAAAAACAGCTTTTTGAAGTGTCCCTCTCATGTAACAGCTGCTGTAGAAAAGATAGCTTGAGGAATTAACCAAATGTGTTATGTAAAACATGAGTGAAAAAGAACAGATAAATCCATTTAAGCAACTTTTGAGTTTTATTGATCTTTCATAAGCTCAATGGTCTGAGCATCCTAACAAACAGGAAAGGCAACAAATTACTTCTGTTTGCACCAATATTTCTGTGTGCTGGCAAGGGAACCACCCTGCAGGAAGCCACAAGAGTGGCGACATACAAAAAGCATCAGGACAGTGACAAAGAACATTTGGGAAAAGCCAGAATGAAAAATAAACCATCTATCCAAACAATCTGTCTGTACTAAAATACAGACATCTTCACAATGACTAAAACCTGCCCATAGACACACAAGATCCATCACCTGCTCAGTGTTCCAAACTTGAAGGTGACAGTAGTCTAAACTGTGAAATTCAACCGCTGCTAAGACCGTAAGCACACAGACCTGTGGTTTCCGCCTTACAACAGTTTTCTCCAATATTACACAGAGTTGAAGAAGCCATAAAAATACACTCAGCTTTGAGCAGACAAGCCAAAGTGCTCTGAAAATCGAATAATATCCCCTTCAGCTGTAGTGTAAAACAGAGGTTACTTTAAAGCGAAGCTGTCAGATAATGCCCAGGCCTGGCTTATGTCACGGTTTGGGGCAGCTAAGCCCCAGGCAGCCGCTCCCTCACTTCCCCTGGTGGGAGGGGGATGAGAATTGGAAGAGTAAAAGTGATAAAACTCACAGTTTGGGATAAAGACAGTTTAACAAGTAAAGCAAAAGCCGCGCACACAAGCAAAGCAGCACAAGGAATCCATTCCCCACTCCCCACGGGCAGGCAGGGGTTCAGCCATCTCCAGGGAAGCAGGGCTGCATCACGCGTAATGGGTTCTGGGGAAAGTAACCACTGTGGCAAACACCATGATTCCAAATCCCCTTTTCCCTTCCTCGTCCCCCAGTTTTATATACTGAGCATGACGTCATATGGTATGGAATACCCCTCTGGCCAGCCTGGCTCAGCTGTCCCAGTCGTGTCCCCTCCCAGCTCCCCGTGCACCCCCAGCCCTCTTGCTGGCAGGGCAGCACCAGAAGCTGGACTGTCCTTGACTGCTCAGCAACAACCCAAAACAACAGCGCGTTATCAGCACTTTCTCATCCCAAACCCAAAACACAGCCTCACACTGGTTTCTGTGAAGAAAATTAACTCTATCCCGGCTGAAACCAGGACAATAATGTACAGCATACCGAGGCAGAAGAGCCCTGGAGCTACAGTTCATCCCCTGCCACCCATCTCCAATACAAGCCAGCTGCCAGCTCTCTAACGTTTCCAGATGAGACACACAAGTATTATTCTGTAATGGGAAGCTCTTCTATTCCCAGTTTTTGAAAAATCCATGTTATCTTCATAACACTGGCTTTGACAGACCCCAAGATGAATCTGGATCTAGTGTTATTAGAAAGAAATGTTTTAAATGTGTCACTTTTTTTTTAAGAAAATGCCCCATCATGATTTATTCAAATTAATATGTATTACTGAAGCTATTCAGTCCCCACCAAGGATAGTCATCAGTTATATTCCGCAGCTCTAAGAATAGTTTAAATTTGACTAAAAGGAAACACTGTTTTTTTAATATTATAAATATACATTTTGCTTGGTTGAATTCCCATTCAAGAATGAATAAAAGCTGAGCAATATCTCAGCCGTATTAGTATGAAAACATTTGGCTTAGCAGAGCACTTAGGACTTCCAAATAATCAAAGAACAAAAATTGCCTTAAAATCAGCTGCTGCAGCTGAGGAGCAGAATCATCTTTTAGAGACAGAAGTCAGGGTCCCATCGTGAGAGGCATGCGGGTAGATGAGATTTGCTGCAGATGCCAGACTGACTTCAAGGGAGGTGCATGTGACAATAACAGCCAGATCATCTGCAATTCTTTACAGTTCGGTACAAAACTTTTATTTAAAAAGACTCATCTATAGCTTTCTTCTTAAATAAATAGGTTTACCTTACATATATACAGGACCTGTGGAGAAAAATCAGTTTATTTCTTTTGCTGACTCTGTAGCTGTAGTGAATTAATAAATAATCAAGGAAGCTGAAAATGTTAATTTCAGCTATGGTTAGGAACAGAAACAAAGTTATGTTTGCCTAATGAAAATCAACTAAGATTTTAGGTCAAGAATTCTGATTTCCCAGCTTCTAAAGAAACATTACCAACAAAGCAAAGCAAATAACAAAATTTAAATTATTTAAAAAACACTTATAACTGTGCTTTCAAAGGGAGGCACAACTGTGCCTTCAAATTATGTTGCTATTAAACTTTAAGGACTCTTTGCAAAAGGACTAGATCTGTAATTCTCTTAGCTGGAGTTTTGCCAAGTCTTCATGTGATTACAGCATTAAAATGCTGGGCAAAAAAGTAAATTTTTGGAGAAAAGCGATGCATAAAAATTAATTTATTAATTATTATTTATTAATCCTTTAAATACTAAAAGGAATAAAGGAAGTACAAACAAGATTATTTATGATTTGCATACATGTACCTGAAAATAATATTTATCAACAAAAGTCTTAATTTGCAACTAAATAAAAGTTTTAATAAATGTGCATATTTGTATTTTTGAAGATACATTCATGCAGTGACCCTGTATAAACTGATAAAATAAGTCTTCAGATTTTGTCCATTCTGAAAAAAAAGGGAAGAACAAATGTTTCTTCCAATTAACAGTTGAAGCCTTGTTCAGCACTGATTATTTCCATCACACAGTGGGAAATCATGAAAACTGAAGAAGTATTGGTTACAAATTATTAGAAAAGGAAAATTAAAAGAGGCATAAAATTTAAAGAATTGTTGTTTGTTTGTGAAGCAAACTTCAGAAATGGCATAAAGAAACTCAGTTTCCTTTTTAAAATTTCATTTCAGACTTTTATATGAAAAGAATATAAGAAACTTCAAAGGAAATATATCTTTATAAATTTACACAGTGCTTTCAGCACTGTATATATCATTCACACATATGTTGGTATATACATGAAACAAATATCAACCCTCACTCTTATAGTACACAGTAATCCCTAAATCACTGAAACCAACTGCTATGCCGTAGTAAAATGGCTCAAGTGGCAATAAGGAGACCTACCATCTGTATTCTGTAAATATAGAAGTGGCTGTTGCTTAAAAAAAAAGGGTGTGGAAGAAAGCTAGATTCAGAATGAGGATATGGTGAAAAACCTATAAACAGTCTAAAGATCATGGAGAGTTCAGGAGAGCTAACAGAATCAAGGCTGCAGGAGGGAAGAAGTACAACAAACATTTTCGTGTCCTTTGCAGTAGAAACAGTAAATAAAGAGGAACATGTGAAGGTTCAATATACATTGAACGCTGCTGTGCAAAAATGACCTCCAAAAACTCGGTAGTTTATTACAAAATTAATGTAAAATCTAGTTGCCATTTTTTCAAATATAACCAGTACCAAGGACATGCTCTCTATGGAATTACTCACACAATTCATAACACCTATATAAGCTGACACTTTTCAGTCTTTTACATGTAGAACTTTATCTCCATTCTACAGGTGAGATGTCAAGGTATGAAGTTATTAACATTAAAAAGTAACACGGATAGCACTAAAGAAACCCCTGAAGTTAGTATAGTGTAACAACTTTGAACAAGTACGTAATTTAGAAACAGGTAACTTGTATAACTTGATCTCAAGTCAGAGTAATAAGGTACATATATGAATAAATAAGTGACATCTCCCATTAATTGAGGGGGGTGAAGTGCCTAGGAGAAGAAGCAGCTGACTAAAATACCCATGTTGGAACACCGGGTATGCCATGCTCTGCCCCTTGACTTTTGAGTAAGTTTCTGTTGTGGATTTAATTTTATTTTGCCCCCCCAAAAAAACTGGAAAGCAGGGCATCATATGGTGGTTGGAAATAAGCTGCTATCTGAGAACGGAATACCAGTTTTCCATGTCAGCATCTTCCTGTTGGGTGTCACCTTCTAGAATAGAGTTAAATTTATGCTAGGAAATTTTTCCCCTGTCAAATATTAATCCTATGGAGATCAGGAAAAATTAAAAATTTGATGGGACGTCAGACTCTAGCCATTCCAGTCTTTCTAGAAGAAACCAAGAAATAGAGTCATTTAGATCGTCGGAATGCTTTCAAGAATGACAAAGAGATGTTTATCAGCAGACTAGCTCATTTAATAAATGGTCTGTTCCTAGCTCAGAGACACAGAGTTCAAACAGTACAAGCAGCACAGAAAAACTGATAAGTAATATTGCTTTACTATTTTCTGTATCCTTTGTTCGTACTTGATAGGCAAATGGTTAATGTCTGGACTTTCAGACAGTGGCTTCCTTATATTGACAGTGGAATTCACATCTGAATAGTGGTTGCCGAAATACCAGGGAGAAAAACATATGAATGATGCATGTTTCCAGAAGTTAAAAGTTTCCAGGTAAATCTCTGTTTTGCCAAGAAAGTAAATTCACAATATAGTCTTTTACTGTACTATTTTTGGCTAAGTTGTTATTACTAACTCATTCCAACATGTTCATATCCCACTAAAGCATAGTCGTTAGAGGACATGTTTGGGGACAACATGCTCATAGCCAATAACGATAGATTACAGTTCTATTTAGTTTTGGATAAACAGGTAAGGAAAGAATTTGTATGCTGTAAAACAATTTTTGCTTCCAGAGCTTTGAGCAAACAGATCTGCATTTCAGCCAGGTCTTTTGTGCCTGTTGCCTTCCACTCACATTTCTATTCTCTGCAGCAAACAAAGCAGAAACATGGAAGAACCTTGCACCTTTATCTTTAGTGTTTCTTGACTTTTCCTATGCCTTATGATACTGTTTCTCTCTGTTACTCCCCAGAGGAAATTTTCAAGATTTTTAGTGTTTCTGTAAAGGCAGAATGTGTAGCTTTGCTCCAACAATACTCTCTTCAATGTATAAGACTATAGGAAGTATCATTCCTAACATTTCTTTTGCAGAGTACTCAGATTACAGCTGGTCTTCAGGAAATATTAAATTATTTCAGTTCGATCCCACAGCAGCCCCCAACCTCAGCCTCCTTCAGGATTGCTGTGCAGCTGTCTCTTTTTAGGCACCTAATGCAGTCTGTGTTATGCTTGAGCTGTACTTACTGTTTCAGTTTTAGAAGAGTAGGAGGCCAGAAAGGGGCCTGAAGAAGAGAGAGGCTGATCCAAGGAAAAGAACAGAGAAATACTTGAATTTTTATGAACATGTTTCGCTACAAAAACTGAACTAAAGTCCTCAGGCAAGGTCAAAAACTCACTTGTTAGGTAGTGATGGCATATATCTAGTTAAAATATTTAACTATATAAAAGCCATTCTTCCATTCAGAACACACACATGGCTATGTAGAAAACACTTGTATGCACTTACAAATTACACCTTTGGTGACCAACATTGATAGATAAATGTTCTCCTGTATAGACCAGCTCAGCCTTCATGGCCCTACTGCTTTTGTGCACAAATTTCTTTCAAAAGGATCCCCTTTAATTCTACTAGTGGCATTATCACAGCACATTTTATCAGACAGATTTTCTCAATTTCACAATCAAAAAAGTAAAAAAAAGATTCCAATTAGTAAACACAGAACACTAGAAACATCTTAGTGGCAGGCCCACACTTTTTGTTGCAGTGTAGGTACATGAAATATTTAGAATTTGCTAGAGCTCTAGTAGGAAGGCTTTTATTCCAGCAAAAGGGAATGTAGCCAGGAGCTGCCTGCTGGCTATACATGCTGGGATGCTCTGTTTGTTGTGGGCCATGGTTCCCCTTCCCCTGTACTTACCATGACATGTCACACGCCAGCCCTCACTGGAACTTCCTCTGGTTGATGTCTAGCAAAAATTGAATTATAATTGTCTTTCATCTAGGCAGTAGAGGCAGATGGATAGGGTTTTTTAAGTGCCTGGAACATGTCACTCTGCATATCACAACCACAGAGGCAGGGCTGTTGCAAATGAATAGGAGACATGAGCCGGAAAAAATAAATAAATAAGGAAGTGTGATGGACTTACGTATTTTCTGTCTTGACTCCTACTTTGGCATTTCAGTTTAGTCTGTGACTTCCTTTTTCAAATTGTCAGAGTAGATTTAGTGACATACCAGAAAAAAAATCCAATTACTTTTATTTTCTGTTTCCTCTGAGCAAGGTTGGAGCAGTAAGGCAGCGTTGTCATGTTCTTCTGAAGCAAGAACACAGCCAGCTATGAATAGAATGTTGAGAAAAAGATGGAATATGTGTGCAATTCCAGTCACTTGTGTAGTCAATCGGAAAGAGAATGAATCATGAACAATTTGATAATATCTTTCTAAACTCTGCAACCTTTGTAATGCTCGTTGCTGGTCAATGAAGAAAAGGACACCCCAACATTTCTATCAATACAAACATGCAAACAGGGGATTTTTTTAACACGATTGCCTCTATGTTGAAAATGCATTCTTGTCACTTTATGCATGAACTACACAAATACCAGATGTGCTCAGTATTTTAAGCAAAATACTTAGGAACCTCTTTTACACTTATATGTAAATATGGATTAATATGGCAGAAAAATACAACAAAGACAATGTCTCTGATTTCACACAGCAGAAGTGGTACAGTTTGAGAGAAGGAAAAAAAGACACAAAAGAGAACATGCAGGATTATTTTCATGTTTTCTTCTGAAAATCCATATGTTCTCCAAAATACAATAATTAAAAGGTGTTTCAGTAAAACAGTCTAACATACAGCACTTGGGAAATGCAAATTTATCCTTAGCTAATTAACACCTTTTTCTATGTATCTCCAGTTCAAATTTGTTCATTTCTCATGCCTTTATAAAAGAAAGCCATACAAAACAGATGACTGCAGCTCCAAGCCAGAACAACTTTAACTATGATTTAAGAGTTGCTATTCCTATATCTCCAAGACTAGCCTGAACATAAATTTCCACTCCTGGCATCTGAAAAGTGACAGCATTTTTTTCATCAATACCTGAATGAACATAACAGAGCAGCAAAGCTTATCCAGCAGTCTCATACAAATTAGTTAACGTTAATATTAAAGCAAACCTCACATGAAAGCCACTCAAAGATTAAAAAAAACAAACAACCCACCTCCCTCAGAAAACCATGAGTATTTCAAACTTTTTGTTTGTTTAATAGAGACCTTACAGCCTAATCAGACAGTATCCTTTATAATCAATGTTCTCCTTCCTAATCTGTTCCGCCATCATTAGACAGTGCAAAATCCCATGGGCTGCTACAGCTGCTCAAATACAGTAAGACCTAAGTGCATTGTACATACATACTCAAATACAGTAGGACCTAAGAGATATAACCCAACTAGACAACAAGGCTTTCAAGAGATAGTGCAGGACTCTATGTAAGAGCACATTATTATTTAAAAAATATTATTTTTCTTCTGGGTTGCAGGGGGACATCCAGTACTGGTAGGGCCACTGCACAACTCTCCAGAAGACCTCCACAGACTCAGGTGCCTGGGCTCTTAGGGAGATGTGACACCCTGATCACCATATCAATCATCTGTCCAACAGGCCATGAAGGACAGTCAAACCAGCAGCTGTCAGAAAAGCAGGCAAATTCCTAGTGGACCTGATAAGATTTAGCTTCCTACAGCATCTTGACAGTATTCTACCAGCTCTTCCTCACAACCAAGCTACCATATAAATATTGAAAATATTTTGAAAATTATAATCAAAGAAAGCATTATTATGTTGCAATTTTTTCATCCAGCAGTGTTCTCATCCAGAAGTGGTTTCAACTACAGATTGCATGAAGCACTCAAAGAAGCAAAGATCAAAGCAACATGAAAATAAGTCTTTTCTTTTAAAAATACCAGAATTTATTTATATAAATATATCAAAGTAAAGTGTCAGCATTTTGATTGTTTGTACCAAAGGTCCGTTTCAAGGCACAGAAATTGTTACTCAGCTAAGATTTCTCAAAATTACTGGGACTTCCTTGAATATCTGCCTAAGAGATATTTCTAGTGATTTGAGCTTTTATGAGTTACCACACCTGAAATGTTAACAATCAGACATCCGGCACTTTCCCCGAACTATGATAAGGTTAGTTGCTTTGCCAGCTGCAAAAGCTTACTTCAGAAACCCAGGGAAGTATCCAGATTGTTAGTGAGAATTTATTTCAGACTCAGCTGAAAATCCCCAAACTGGCCATAAGCTGGCTCCAGCAAATGTGCAGATCCATTCTCAGAAATAATTCCTCTAGACAGGAGGTTATTTCAGCTACGTTACGTTATGTAGATCTTTGTGTTCCTACTGCCTTGGGTTCATGAAAGGCAGGTCCTGCTTGA
>NW_010531362.1:20429-80246 GCF_000687285.1 Phaethon lepturus | reverse complement strand
GCGCCTGTCCCCCGCGCTGGTACAGTGTGGTGTCCCGGGGCCTCCTCCCCACGCTGCCATGGGGCACACCCCCTCTCCTCCCCCGGTACTGTGGGGTCCCCTGGGGCCTGCGCCCTCCTTCTCCGGTACGGTGAGGTCACCCCGAGGCCCGTTCCCCCTTCCCCGATACCGTGCCTCCCTTCGCTACCCCGGCTGTTCTCTAGTATTGTGGTCACCCTCCCCGGGGGCCTGTTCCCCTCTCCCCGGTACCGTGCCCCCCTCTGCGCCTTGCCGTCCTTCTCCAGCACCGTGAGGCCCACCCTCCCCTGTACCGTGATGCCTCACCGGGGCCTGCCTTCCTCAGGGCCTCTTCATCTGGTACCGTGTTCCCCTCCCCAGATGGCTCCCCCTTCCCCGGTGCTGTGGGGCTCCCCCCGATGGGGCTTGTTCCCACCCCACTCAGTGCCGTGGGGTGCCCCTTCCCCTATTCTGGGACCGTGGCGTGCCCCAGGGCCTGTTCCCCTGTTCTGGGTCTCACCCATGTTCTCACCCTGCAGGTGGAGGATGCGCTCTCCTACCTGGACCAGGTGAAGATCCGCTTTGGCAGCGACCCCGCCACCTACAACGGCTTCCTGGAGATCATGAAAGAGTTCAAAAGCCAGAGGTAAGGCCCAGGCCCTGTGCCCCAGGGCTCCTCCAGGGAGCTCCTCAGCCTTTGCAGGGGTCTTCCTGCCTTTGCAGGGTCCCTCAGCCTTCACATCATCCTTCCACCTTGGCAGCCACATGGGCTACCCTGCTGGCCTGTCCCTCAGTAGTGCAGTTCTCCAGAGCCCAAATCCACAGGAAAAGGCAAATCTATTTTTACTTCCAGCTCTGAAATGCAGATCTTGAAAATAAGTGAAGAAAGCCTCTCTGTCGCCTGTCAGCCCTAGAGGTGATGACTGTCTTGCCTATTTTGGGTAACCTGCACACTCTTACCTCCCCTCTGTGAATAACACTCCCAGGATGAGGCTGCAGTGGATGGTGGTCATTCCCTCTGCTTGGGCTAATTTTTAGGTGTGAGGTTCCCAGACTTGCTTGTTAGGAAATTGGATCTCTGAGAAGCCAAGCTAAGGCTTCACCTACCTCTGTAATTTGCTAGGCTTAACTTGTATTTCTGATTTGGATACAAGTAACAAACTCTTCTCAATTTTAGCATTGACACACCTGGAGTAATCCGACGTGTTTCACAGCTTTTCCATGAGCATCCTGACCTCATTGTAGGATTCAATGCTTTCCTCCCTCTGGGCTACAGGATAGAAATTCCAAAGAACGGGAAGTTAAGTATACAGTCACCTTTGAATAGTCAGGTAGGTTATAGAGCTCATATTCTCTCAATAAGTTCTGTTACATGTGTTGCTCTGTGCCTCTCTTGCACAGTTTAGGCTATGTAGATTTATGTGTATTGCATGTTGCTGAAGTTTTTACATGGTTTTCAAAGTCTGTGATAATGGGTATAATATAAATTTAAATATTTATTTTCAAACCAGTTGTTAGTTTAGCTTACACAAGAATGATATTCCTGCAGGAAGCGCCACTTCAACTTCAAATACTTCAGTCAGATTTGAAAACTGGCTTGACGTATTTTTGTAGATTCTCAATACATGGTGTGGTAGTGACAAATTTCAAAAAGAGATCCTGGAAGAATCGCATTTCCAGTCTTCCACTGAGAAACTGGGACATGTGTTTAGGCAATAAGCAAATAATATATTGGGTATTGCCACGCAATTGCTAACATCCTGCCATGAAAAATGTCTGCTGTAATATAGATGGATGCATATTGGCCTCTGCTTCTTTTTTGTTGTTGTTGTTATGTGGTTGTGGAGGCTGAAACAGAGCTATTAGCTGAATTCTACTGATAAACTTGTGGTTTAACTCTAATTACTAGCAGTAAATATCTTTAAGATATTTAGATAGCTCCCTTAGATCTTTCTGTTGCTTAGAAATGTAGCATCTTGAAGAGCCTCAGATTTTAATATGTTTCTTAAAACTGACAGTTCCTTTGAATAAACCAAACGTAACAGAAACCGCAGTGTGCATTGTTTGGTACACCCTCTCAAGTGTAGTGGATAATCCGGTGACAGTCAAAAGTGGTAATGAGTCAGATGGTTCATAAGCCAGATAAGACTTCACGTGATCTTTTCAACTGATGGTGTTAATAAAATAGGTAGGGAAATTTATTAGCTAATTAAATCTTTTTTCTTTCTTCTTCGCGTGGTAATCTTTTTTAGCTAAACAACTTGAAAATCTTGATGCTAGATTGTTGTTGAACTTGCACCTATGTTTCTGTATGAGTCACTGTCTTATGTGTCTTATGCCACTAGGTGCCCTCAGAGCCTGTGCCCAGCGCTCTCCCTGGCAGCGGGCTGTTGTTGCATTACTCCCAGGAGAATTCACACAATCACAGTGACTGTTCCGAGGAGTTTAGGCAACAGCTTCCATACAAAGAAGATAAATCCCAAATTCCTTTGGAGTCTGATTCTGTAGAGTTCAATAATGCTATCAGTTACGTGAATAAGATCAAAACACGTTTTCTTGACCATCCAGAAATTTACAGATCCTTTTTAGAAATTCTTCATACTTACCAGGTAAAAAGTCTTCCATGTAAGAGATTGTGGGTTTGCACTGTTTGAGTAGTTGTTGTCAAATAAAATGTCTGCCTATTGAACAGACTTAGACAGTTCCCAAGCACTAGCCTTTGTCCAACAATTGCCTCACAGATACTCACATGAAATGCCAAAAGTGTGAAAATTGTAGAACTTTCCAGGCTCTGAGGTGTGTAAAGGGGTCGTATCTAGATCTGTCTTTACTAACCTTCAGTCAATTTAGTGATACTCTGTGTGAAAGGATGCAGTGTAAGAACCTTGATAGTTATTTCAAGTTTGTGTAGCATAGGGCTTTTGGCTGTTACGGAGTTGACAAGTTTTCTTGCAGAGTGAGGTATGTTTTTAACTCTGTTTAACATCTGTGCATATCTTTTCAGAAAGAACAGCTGAACACTAAAGGCCGACCCTTTCGAGGCATGTCTGAGGAAGAAGTGTTTACTGAAGTAGCAAATCTGTTCAGGGGACAGGAAGATCTGCTTTCTGAGTTTGGACAGTTCCTCCCGGAGGCTAAAAGGTCTTTGGTACGTGTATGCTTAGAACAAGGCAGAATATTGAATACTCTCTGTAATTAGAATACATAAAGAAGCTTTAGGAATGCAAAACATTATGGAAAAACATAGAGCCAATAGACGAACTTTACTCCTCGTCATTGTTTGGAATTTTGCAGAACAGGTGACTTAACTATACGCTCTCTGTCTTGCTGATATATAGGATTCTTTATTTGCATCAGCCAAGAAGAAAACATTGAAGTCATTATTTATTTACTTCAGTTCACAGGAAATGGACCATGTGAAGTAAACAGTGTCCAAAAAAACGAGCATGAGAAGAATCTGGAACACAGCAAAAAACGATCCAGACCACTGCTGCTGCGTCCCGTTTCTGGCCCAGCGAAGGTATGTTTTAGCAAGTAAAAACTTAGAACAGCCTGATGTTACTCCTTGTGTTTAGATAATTGCTTAGATAAAGTTGTAATGTGTAGCATCTGTGAGGTATGTAGGTGTTAGGTGCAAGAAACAAAATTTAAAAGTTCTTTTTAAAATAATAATTACTGTAGAAAAAGGGAATTCTTAAAATATGCTTAAGTGTGTGTGGTAACATGTTGAATATTCAATTAAGTATTGGCCCTGGAAAGGGAAAATTAATTGCTTCTACGAAGAAATCTTTCTTTGGAATTCTTTCTGAAGTGATGCTTTTTCTCGTTGTTTCTTCTTCTTAGCTGGGAGTCATTTGATAGCGCTTGTTGTGGAGGACTTGACACAGCAATGCTAGATCACTATTTGGGAAATGCTGAGTTTCAGCCTTTGCAGAGAGTTGTTATATGTCAGCGAAATGGATTTTGATAGCATGTGAGTCACAACATTTTAAGGATAACTGCTTGTTCTTTTAACAGAAGAAGATGAAACTGCGAGGTACCAAAGATCTGTCAGTAGCGACAGTGGGAAAATATGGAACACTGCAAGAGTTTTCCTTCTTCGACAAGGTCAGTATTTGGCCTGTTCTCACATGCTGTGGACTTACTTTCAACCACGTATGTGGTTATTAATTGGTTGGTCTTCTGTAGAATCTGTGTGTCAGCACTTAGCAATTGCCTGACTTTTCAAGTGGTAGAGAGAGACGGACCAAGTAAAAAGAAAATAGATGGCTTTGGAAGATTAATGGAAACCGATATTAACCTTTTCCTGAATGCTTGTCTCTTACAAACATGTTTTACTCTATGTTTCAGTGATGTTTCCTCATGGTACCATCTGTAGTTACTAGATTACTGTTTGAGCATTTTTGTGCATATTCTCCTTGTATGTTGCTATGAAGACAGAGGTTTGGCACTATACTCATGGTTCAGACTACTTAGAATATGAACTAAATAAAAGTGGTGTTCAGGTGTTCAAGCGATCTGATCATTTCTCTCCAAACTGTGCTTTAGGTGCGTAGAGTGCTAAAGAGTCAGGAAGTCTACGAAAATTTTCTCCGTTGCATTGCTCTCTTCAACCAAGAGTTGGTCTCTGGCTCTGAGTTGCTCCAGCTAGTTACGCCATTTTTAGGGTAAGTCACTGACTACCTTCTCTGCTGTGTTGTACTTTCTAGGCCTTGGTCTGTTATTTTTTGGTAGACATTGTGAACTTTGTTACTGAAGTTTTGTGTTTAACTTTAGAAATATCCCCTAGGTAGCAGGCAAGAAATTGAAGGCTAATCCCAAAAGAGGAATACTAAAATCTGAATCTTTTAACATATCTACACAGCTCTTAAAGAGCATTTTGAGAAGGATATTTTCCTCTGTGTGTGCATCCAGTCGAAAGCCTCACAAGCAGCAGACTCCCTGATGTTATATTAAATCATTGGGGGCAGAGAACCTCATGAATCCTAGGAGGGTGGTCTCTGTTCATACTCCCTGTTCTAATCTCTCAAACTATAATACAGGTGTAAACATGAAACCTCAGAACTGAGCTGTGAAAAGGATAAATAGTTCTAGCTCTGATGTGAGCCTCTCGTTCTGTTTGGCTTCCAACAGAAGGGAGAGAGGCACATGGCAAAGTCCCTCCTCAGTCAGTTAAGAGGAGTATTCGTGAATTTGTGAAGGGAGCTCCTTGTCCTGCCTTAAGTCAAAAAGAACGTAAAGCACTTCAGAGAGAATGATAACATAGGTAAAACATTGGTGAAGGATTTCTCACTGCAGTGCTAAGTTTGTTTAGATTTTCTCCCTCACTTTTATGACACGCATTAGCAACCCTAAAACAGTCAGAGTGAAATAACAAAGTACACTTACTTGTGTTTTTGAAGGAAATTCCCAGAACTCTTTGCACAGTTCAAGTCCTTCCTTGGTGTGAAAGAGCTTTCATTTGCTTCTCCACTGAGCGACCGATCTGGGGATGGAATGAGTCGGGAAATTGATTATGCTTCCTGCAAACGCATAGGATCAAGTTACCGGGCTCTCCCCAAAACCTATCAGCAGCCAAAGTGCAGTGGAAGAACAGCCATTTGCAAGGAGGTACTCTGGGATCAATCTGTTCAATCCCTGAACACACATTGCACTTTAACCTTGAAATGGGGTCGTTACTGCTACAGCTTCTGCCTGTGGATTCCCCTCTTTAATGCTGATTAGCCCGATTTAATCTCACATCAGTTATTCATCCAATTTATTGAAGTAAGAGTATCCACGTGCATTTTACTAATTTTATCTAAAGCCATCTCAAATTGCATTTTTCACTTTAATGTCTTTTGAGTCTGTGTGCATACACAAATTTATCCTGATAGACAGAAAAGAATATTAAATAGCCTGAAAGTAATTTTCTAGCAGTGGACCAAGATGGCCTCTAGAAACAGTTTTTCTTCTGAAAGAGCACTGTGAGCCAGTGTCTTAGGTGCTGAGAACAGACATCGGCAGCATAGGTGCTCCCACTTCTCGCTGTTGTTGGCAACTTTCCTTTACTTACAGTTGCTGATTACTTCAGAGTGATCTCTGTGGTTTGTGATATGATAGTGAAGGTATTTTTGAGCTTTCTGAGCAGGGCCCTGGCACAGTTCCACACAGACCTCTAATCTTCTGAGGAGCAGTCATGACAGTGACTTGTGAACTAGGTCTGAAACGTCCAACAGGAATTCAGGGAAGATCTGTGCAAAAATAAAACAGAGAAGTATCAGACCCCATGAGAACAGCTCTGGCCTCATAAGGCTCTGCTCAATGTCGTATCTTTGCGTTGTTGCAGGTGTTAAATGATACCTGGGTTTCATTTCCGTCCTGGTCTGAAGACTCCACTTTTGTCAGCTCCAAGAAGACTCCTTATGAGGAGCAGTTGCACCGCTGTGAAGATGAGCGGTTTGAGGTACCTCTGCTTCCTTTCTGCCTGTCTGTCTCCTCAGAAAGCAAAATTTCTAGCTATGAGGATTTTGACTGAATTAATTGGTGGCCAATTACTGAAAGTTCTATTAGTGTTCGTTGGTTTGAGCTAGAGTTTGGTGTTTTCGACTTGCTTGGAGTCTAATAGTTCTTTCTAGGCATGAGTCCAGTTCTAAAAAAACATGTTACCTTTGGGAGAACTGGTGGAGGTATATTTTCCAGTAAGAAACTTTGCTCATGTTTCTTAGCTCCACCCAGTGGGCTGGAATGCATGCCACAAACCTGAGCACCGCTGGTCTCCATTTTCCGGCTGTGCCTGTTCTTAGACTGTGTCTTTTGTGAACTCTTAACAGTTGGACGTTGTCTTGGAGACCAATTTAGCCACAATACGTGTGCTGGAGAGTGTGCAGAAAAAACTGTCTCGACTGACTCAAGAGGATCAGGAGAAATTTCGACTGGATGATTGCTTGGGAGGAACATCAGAAGTGATCCAGCGCAGGGCCATCTATCGCATCTATGGTGATAAAGCACCAGAGATCATTGAAAGTCTTAAGAAAAACCCAGTTACTGCAGTTCCTGTTGTTCTTAAGAGGTAATTCCCATTCTCCTGTGTTCACCTGGGTTCTTTAAGAAAGCGATACAAAATTTTTACAGCATTTTTAAACAACTGTTTTCTGTAGCTGTTGTTTCAAAGGATAACTCATCTTCAGTGGTGGTGCTTTTTTAAAATTCATTTATCACTTCCAGGAATACTAAGAAGTTTTTGGTGCATCACAACTGGCTACATTAAAAACGCTTTGTGTGTATTTCTGTGGTTGTCTTTTTGAACTGAAGGAGATTATACATTTATGCAGATTGAAAGCAAAAGAGGAGGAATGGCGGGAGGCCCAGCAGGGCTTCAACAAAATTTGGCGGGAGCAGTATGAGAAAGCCTATTTGAAGTCCCTTGACCATCAGGCCGTGAACTTCAAACAAAATGACACCAAAGCTTTGCGCTCCAAGAGCTTGCTGAATGAAATTGAGAGTGTCTATGATGAGGTGCGTATGTCAGTAAATAATTCATCCTGTATGTCCTTCGTTTATAGTATTACCTAGATGTTTTTACATAGCACCTGGGACCTTGTTGAAGTGGTTATGCTCTGAAGAGTTCTCAGTCAAAAATGACTGTCCCAAGCATAGCGTTAATACTGACTTATTTCTTCTGGCAGGAATGGCTCTTGAGCATGGATTGGAAGGATCTTTATCTATTTGTCTCTTGATTACAGCATCAGGAGCAGCATTCAGAGGGGAGAAGTTCATCCACAAACGAGCCTCATCTTATCTTTATCTATGAAGATAAGCAGATTTTGGAAGATGCAGCGTCTCTGATCAGCTATTATGTAAAAAGGCAGCCTACTATCCAAAAGGAGGATCAAGCAACCATCCGGCAGATAGTGCATCACTTCATACCTGAGCTGTTTTTCTCTCAGCCCCCTGAGCACAGTATTTCTGAAGAGTCAACAGACGAGGACAGAGAAAACCATCAGGGGCAGAACCTGGATACTCCTGAGCTACGGAAAAAACATGTGCCTGGGCCTCCAAGCAGTCCTTTGGAGGCAAAAGCAACCTTCTGTGATGTTACAGCTGCTGAGCCCCACAACACTCTGGATGATGTTTACAGTCTATTCTTTGTCAATAATAATTGGTATTTCTTCCTCCGCCTTCACCAGACTCTGTGCTCAAGGCTCCTAAAGATTTATCGTCAGGCTCAGAAGCAGCTTCTAGAATATCGGACTGAAAAAGAGAGGGAGAAACTCCTTTGTGAGGGAAGAAAAGAAAAAACCAATGATCCAGCCATGGAACTAAGACTGAAGCAACCAAGTAAGAATAATCCAGGACATAGTCCATTCTTAATGCTGAGGTTGCTAGTGCTCGATTGTATATACCTGAGTGACTGAGACCAGCAGGCAATTCTGTAAGGAATGTAGAGGTACAAACCTCCTCTATATTTGTGATCCGTGGATACAGCTAATCTAACAGGATAGCTAGTTTGTAATTTATCTTCTGAGGGCTCTCATGTGTAGTTCATAGGGACTTCATGCAAGGCCACTGTTGTCAGATGTTCTGAAGTGTCTCATTATATTAATCTGTTACTTTAATTTAAAATGTAAATGTCTCCACAACAGAATACTTAACTGCACAAGGCAGTCATGGAATTGCACGAGATGAAATTGTTACAGTCTGTCAGCACTCCTTACAGAGAACTGCCTGTCTGTAAGCGTGTTCTCATGGTTCTTGAGAAGTGCTGTCCCTTGTGTCTTGGGACTTTGCTGTGCCTCTTACATGCATTAAGTGACTGCACCTTTCCCCCACCCAGGTGAGGTGGAACTGGAGGAATACTACCCCGCGTTCCTGGATATGGTGAGGAGTCTGCTGGATGGGAATATTGATCCAACACAGTACGAGGACACTCTGAGGGAGATGTTCACTATCCATGCCTATATTGGCTTTACTATGGACAAATTGGTGCAGAATATTGTACGCCAGGTAACTAATTTGATGGCTGTGCTGCGTGTTTAGGGGGCTGCACATCTCCCTTCTGTAGACAGATAGGTTTCTCACAGTACCCTGTGGCGCAAGGACTTACTAAACTTAAAGCAGATTCACGGAAAAGTTATATATGTAGGGGAAGCACTCTTAACAGGAGTTCAGTGAGATAGTTCAGCTTCAGTACAGGGGCCACCTTAGGGGTTTTACTCTTCGTGGCCTTTTCCAACATTTTTAAAGTTCCAGTCTTTTCAAAATTCTACCATTCCCAAAATACAGCTAAGGCAAAACTCAAATCTGTCTTCTAATTGTAGCTGCGTTACAGTTAAGGCACATCAGCCCCTCACTCTTCTGTGTTCCTTTTATTGCAAAGTAATGAAAAAGAGAGTGAAATGCATGAAGTTGGTGGAGTTAAAGCCTTGGAACTTCATCTGAGGTGTGATGCTGTGCTGAGTTTTGTGCTCCTTTCATAACATGCTAGAGTAAACCTTTGGCCCAGACTTGCTGACTGAATTCCCCCTTTTTTCATGGAAGCTTCACCATCTAGTGAGTGATGACATCTGCTTGAAGGTTGTTGAGCTCTACTTGAACGAAAGGAAGCGAGGTGCTGCTGGAGGTAACTTATCCTCTAGGTGTGTCCGGGCAGCAAAGGAGACCAGCTATCAGTGGAAGGCTGAACGTTGCATGGCGGATGAGAACTGTTTCAAGGTAAGAACTTGCTGCCAGGGCACTTCATAAAGTGACTGTGGCACTCTACCTGGGAGAAAAGGGTTTGGAAGCTCCAGAGCCACAATGGTGAGAGAGAGCAATATGGAGAGAAGGTACCAAAACCAGAGCATAGACAGTAAAATGGCATACTGACTCACTGAAAAGCCCTGCTGCTTGCTTCTCTCCTAGCTCATATGTGTTGTCCAAATGACTTGTTGTGAATATACAGCATTTTATTGTGAACCCATGTGGCCAATATCTTGTGCCTGTAACTTTATTACAGGTAATGTTTCTTCAGCGGAAGGGACAGGTGATCATGACCATTGAGCTTCTGGATACAGAAGAAACCCAGACAGAAGATCCTGTGGAGGTCCAGGTAATATCACAGTGACCATGGAGTCTGCTGTACCACAGACAAAGCAGATGTCTAAGAGTGGTTTGCCGCTTTCTTGTTCCAAAATGTGAGACTTTGCCAGGAAGATAAGTTTACCTGGGAGGTAGGAAGATTACATGTGGTGCTGTGGCCATTGACAGAAATGGGTATGTTAGCAAGAGTTTCAACATAAATCAGCTTCATAAAAAGCAGCTTGGAAATAAACTAGTTCTTTGCAGTGATGTTTGTCTTGATGAGAGCAAAGTCTGACTTGAAATTGGTCTCTCTTGTGTAGCACCTGGCTAACTACATGGAGCAGTATGTTGGGGTAGAAGGAGCTTCGAATAACCAGAATGACGGCTTCTTATTGAAACCGGTCTTTCTGCAAAGGTCAGTGCGCTCCCTCTCCTGAGTCACACCTGCAACAGCTGGTACTGCTTCCTCTCTGCATATGTGGCAGTGATTTTAGGTGATGTGCCATACAAGCAACTCTAGGGAAATGCACTCATCTCTCAGGTCCAAAGAAGGCTGCTGTGGTCCAGTGCACTGCGTAAGAATGCTGAAGAAAAAATTTATGACCGCTGCATTGAGGTTTGTTCATGAAACTGTTTAGAATGGAGTGAGACTGTCTAAGCAGTGTCTTCTGGGAGGAATTTGAGGTCTAATTTGTTCCCATTCCACTAAATATTTGTCAGAGTGTATGGAGGAAGGTCCCGGAGAAAGTCTGAAAACTAAACATGGAAATATAAATTTCATACTTGTGCTGTCAGCTCTGCTAGCTTATGTGAATCAATAACCAAGTGTGACACGTGCTTCGTAATCCTTGTTTTGTTTTAGAAACCTAAAAAAGTTTCGCAAGTGGCAATGTAAGCAAGTGAGAGCCCTGCGTAGTGAAGTGAAGAGCTCCTGGAAGAGGCTGATCGGGGTGGAAAGTGCCTGCAACGTGGACTGCCGGTTCAAACTCAACACCCACAAAATGATGTTCATCATGAACTCGGAGGATTACATGTACAGGCGGGGAGCTCTCTGCCGAGCCAAGCAGGTGCATCTCCTATTACTCTCTGCAGCTCAGGCAGTAGCAGAGGTTGAGGATGTGAGCCAAAAGATAGGTACCGATAAGAAGTCTTGTGGCTGAATTCCTGCAAACTACACCCCGAAGTTACTACTCTGTGTTGGATGAAACATGGAGGAGAGCTGGTAAATGCTCTGTCCTTTGGTTTAGTTTAGCAGCCTTTTCCTTACCATGCAAATTTTAAGGGGGAGTGGCAAACATTAAGAAATAGAGATCTTTAAATGCAGGTATGCGGTTTCGTGTTTTACTGTTTGTGTTGTGTTGTAAAGCGTGCACATCTCAGACATACAAAGAGGTGAAGGTTTTGGCTTCTCCCCCAGAAACCTTTTGGTGATCTTTACTGTCCTGCTTTCAGGTACAGCCAATGGTGCTGCTAAAGCATCACCAACAGTTTGAAGAGTGGCACAATAGGTGGCTAGAAGACAACGTGACCATGGAGGCAGTTGATGTAGTTCAAGACTGGCTCATGGGAGACGAGGACGAGGAGATGGTGCCCTGTAAAACAACTTGTGAGACGGTGAATGTCCATGGGGTCCCAGTGAACAGATACAGAGTTCAGTACAGTCGCCGTCCAGCTTCACCGTGAGCAGAGACTTGTTCCTGGGACAAGACAAGTAGGAGCGTTGCTGGTGAAACACATTTACTCTGAGAATAGTGGTGGGAATGCAATGTATGTATCAATGATATTTATCCAAACAGCATTTTACTTTGGATTATGATGTATTTTCAATATGGCATAGACTTGTCTCCTTGCAGTGTAATCCTCCAGCCATCATGAAGACACGTTTAAAAGCTTTATGGGAAGAGGGCTCTTGGCATTGCCACACACTTTTTAGTAGTTTCC
Source organism: Phaethon lepturus (assembly GCF_000687285.1). Classification (NCBI taxonomy): domain Eukaryota; kingdom Metazoa; phylum Chordata; class Aves; order Phaethontiformes; family Phaethontidae; genus Phaethon; species Phaethon lepturus. Next base: position 68,267 of record NW_010531362.1, on the reverse strand, counting down.
TAGCTTTAGGCCACTGCTGACCAGCCAATACTGGAGGGCTGAGTGAGGGGGTCAGGCTCTGGGCGAACTACCACTAGTGGCTTTGTTGGAGAGATGGAGCTGGGCTGGTGTTTGAGCAGATGCTGGCAGCTGCTTCCACTTTGAAGGGTTTAATGTTCCCTATCTTTCTGAATTTATGCCATCTTGGAGCCTGCAGAACTCTTCAGTGTAACCTCCGAGTGCCAGTGGGGCTGAGAGCACCTGGCACAGATCGCTAGCCCCGCTATGGGCTGCTTCATTATCTGTGTGTACTAATAAGGCAACGAATACAGTATTTGTTACTGGGGCTCTGGTGAGAAAAATGCCAAAACTGAGAGAAGGGTGAACAGCGTACTAAACACTCTTAACTCTCGCTCATCAACTAAGTATTTTGGAGCATGAACTAAGGGGAAAAAACTCCGAGCTGCAGTGCCAGGCAAGAGAGCGTTTTGCGGCACAAGACAGCCTAGGGCCATCAGCTACCCCTCTGCAGATGCACGCCGGATCCCATGTTGTCGCTTTGTGAACTTACGACTTGCTGCAGACTCTGCCTTCTCAGATTTGGAGCTGCTTGGAGCGTGTGCGTGGGGAGGAACTATCCATTGCGCAGTCTGGCCTATTTTATTTTATTTTTTGTATTTTGCATGTTGATTGGCAGCCTCTGGAGACGGCGTTCTCAGGCGCTTCGCTTTCCTTGTGCATGCCTGGACTCCGTGGTTCTGCTGGATTGTACCACTTAAATAACATCAGTAGATGGAGCTCTTGCAGCACGGTGTTTGCACTGGATCTGAGGGTCGTCCCAGATAACTTTCCTGGTTCTGCTGGGTCAGCACAGATGCTGTGTTTGCAGTGACACATGGGAATCTGTGAAGGGCAGTATTAGATCCAGCCACCACCATCGTAGACAAGCTTTGCCACTGAACCGTCTGTACTTCTATCTAAGCTTTTTTGCAATGAAACCTAACAAAAAACCCTACCCTGAACCACGCAGAACACTACGTCAATTGTCTAACTTTATTGAAAAATCAAGAAAACTTAGTTGTGTCTGTCCTGCAACCCCACTGTGACTTCACTCTTGTTTTTCAGGGGCCAAGGGCAAGCACACTGTCCGTGGAGTGTATTACAAATATAATGTCTTGAGGCAGGTCCAGCCTCCTTTCAGCTCTGCTTCCAACGTTTTCCTGGCTTTTGGGGGAATAGCCTCCCCCTCACCCCGATATTTTTTTGTGGCTTTGATTTTTTAGGTTGTAATTTCTGCCAGACCTAAGTAGCAGCCTGTAGGATTTGTCCTGCATTATTTCCACTGTACAACATTTGGTTTTGCAATTGTCTCACTTGACAGTAGAAAAATTGGCCTTTGGGGTATGTTTAATAGAAAACTGACTCTTTGTCTTTTTTGCAAAATAATCTGTAGGAGGGAAGGAGGGAGGCCAGTCTCTGGCATTCGTGGCCACTTGCACAACCACTGCCAGCAGAGGACTTTTCATCAAGAACTCATGTTCTCGTTGTCTGGGTCTCTTAAATTTTGGTTACTGAAATGATCTGAAGGTTCTTCCCCTGCTCGTGTTGCAGTAAGTGATAAAAGACACTGACCACGTAGCTATGTCAGGGCTGGGTGGAGGAGCGGGGGGACAAGCCCAGTGCAAAGCACTGTATCCCCCTTTTGCTTCCAGACAGCTCAACAAAATACACCTCAGTCCTGTTCACCTCTCTGCTGTCTTCCAGTGGAGATGACAACTGTGCCAAATTTTATGGTTTTACGATGCAGAAAAACGTTTACTAAAAAATAGGTTGCAACTTGTGGCTTAAAATGCATTTGATCCCAAGTGTACCAGGGTGTAGGAGGGTAACGCACCCGTGCACCGTCCTGTTCCATCTCCCCATTTTTAAGTGTACTTCAGGTATTTTTAAGCATCCTTATTTTGTAAACCTTAATTTATAATCTGAACGGATTAAGTAAGACTTTCGCCCTTTATAGTGCTATTGTCTCAAAAAATGATAGTAGCAAATGATGTGAATGGAATAAGCAGGCAGTGCAGGTTTGAGAGTGGCTTGCTGATGTCTGAGAGTTTAAGCTCGACCGCTGTGTATCTGCTAGCGCGACCTTGATTCACGAGTTTGTTCTTCCATTTTTTTGAAGGATCTCTGCTTTTGGGCTTGTAATTGCTTTGCAGCTCTTTGAATGTAGTTTTTTTTTTATATTTATTTGCACATTCAAGTAAAATAAAATATTGATTTTAAAGGTCTGCGGCTCTCACTGTTTTAAATTAATTTAAACTTTCTGGCAATCCCTAGAATTGATTGTCTTGCACCTGAAAGTGAATCTTAAATGGTAGAAAAATGCAATTGAAAAGGTGGATGAACTTTGCTTCAAGCAGTTGCAAGACAGGCTGCAAGATGTAATGATTTAGACGTGTGTCAACTCCCTTCCAGTGGGCCAGCAGGCAGCAAATCTTTAACCTTGTCCACACAGAGAAGTTAGTGCAGAGTAAGCGTTACGTACGTGCTAGCTAACATAAAAGGGAACCACGTTTCCCGCAAGTAGCGTGCAGCAGGAGAGGCCGTGCAGGAAGAGAGCGCCTGCGGCTCTGTACTTACGTGCGTGCTGCCAAGACCTCTCCTGGAGCAAAGGCTCACGCCTGGCCGAGAGCACGGGAGGCTGTGGGGTGGCACAGTCGCTCCGTGCAGAGACAGGTTTCAAAAGCAAGCCTTGTGGAGTGCCAGCGAAGCGTATCTTTTTGCAGATTGGTTTATTTCGAGCAGCACCTTTGCCATGAGAGGTGTGGCACAAAAATACGGTCCAGGCCTGGCTCTCAAGTATTTGCACGCTAAATACAACGGACATTAAAGTGACTGATTCCAGTTCGGAAATCTATAAGCACATCTGCTACAGGTTAAGACAATACAACTGCAACCATGAAAATAACCCTCCGCCCGCCTTTCCCTCAACCTCCCCAAATTCCTGGGTAATAACATGTTTAACTGTGTTCCCTGTGAGCTCTGCGCAACAAATGAATGTGTAGATTTTGCAAATTAAGCTGTAGTGATGTGACCCAGATCTGATAGGAGTTTCCTTTACATCATTCTCAACACTTCTGTTGCCATAACAAAAGGCAACTCTACTTTCTGTGCAGCGTATTTCTCGCTCACAGGGAAACAAACTGTTGTTCTCCTAATAACAATCCTCCGATGCATAAATTGCATGCAATGATTTGATTCAAGTGACGGTAGTGGTGTCTCAGAGGACACAGTCCACTTCACACCAGTCTTCTGGCAGAGATCTTGGATTTATCACAAAAGAGGACATTCGCTGTGCTCAAGGGGAGCGACAGCCAGATGTGACAATCACCCAAGAGCAGTTGGATATCTCAGCAAGTGGACAGCTTTGGCAATGACAAAGACAGCTTAAAAATATCTTTCAGGTTTGCAGGATGGAATAAGAATTAATAGCTTTCTAAATTAAATTAAGGATTGCTAAAGGGAGTACCTGAATTGCTAAAGGGAATACCTGGGGAAAAAAAAAGTTGTTTTTTTAAAATTTTGAATGTATTATTTTGAAATACATTGAAATTACTATGAATTTAATATTTCAGGACTTTGGTTTTTTACGTGTTTCCCTATCACAGTGATGCAGAGAGAGAAAGACGGGGCCACAAACCAGTGACAGGTCATCTATAAGTATGCGTGTAAACATGAGTTTTTCTTCCTCCTTTAGCCACTCCTCTGGATTAGAACTAACTCAACCTTGACGAAACTAGAGGTACGCTCTACCTTCCACTCATTAAAATTAAAGACTAAATTAAAGTCTAGCAATTCTAAACCATACCTGCTAAAGGATGAATCTAAAAAGAATCGTCTGAGACTCAGTGCTGAAAAGGGATGATGTTGTCTGTATCGGGTAAGGTAGCCCCAAAAGAAGCTGTTCCAGAATGACTAGTGATGCTAATAAACTTCAAATGTGCCTGAAAAACGGCTTCATGTGGACTTCCTACACTCTGAAGTGAAAACTACAAGCAAGTAGAGGAGTAGCTCTGAAAAAAACCCGTCTCCCCAAAAGTATTACACCAGCGTAAGGCTTACAGGCGGTGAGGAGAATGTGAGCACAAAAGGTGTGGCATAACCAAGGGAAAAGACTGGGTGGGATCCCAGTGGAACAGGACAACAGTGGAACAAGCAGAAGAGAAGAGAGGCAGGGAGATTCCCTGGAGCTGTGGAGAGTTTTGGGGTGATGGTAGGAGACCTGATGAAGTGAGAGGAAGGGGAGCTGGCATGATGGCATGAAGTCGTCTTGTACATGCCGGGGCCTGCAAAGACACGTCTGGGGTGGGGGGATCCTGGTTCAAAGGACCATCGTTGCTATTTCAACAGTCAGTGGAAGTTTTCTGTGCCTTGTGGTTCTGAGAAGGCTCAGATGCTTGCACACCCGGCGGCTGGGAAAGGCAGGGCCAGCATTGCACTCATGGAAAATGTGAGGTTGTGCTGACACTGGAGGAAATGCTTCGTGCTCCGTGGTCAGCTGCCTCTCGTGTCTGCATCGCAAATGCGAGCTCAGCCTGGGGCAGGTATCAGCTGCACTAAGATCTGGGTCTTCACACCTGCTGACTTGCAGCTGAAGAACTCTCCGGAGCCGCTGGGACAGAGCAGAAATAGCAAGCCCCATTATTCACCTACCAAAGTTTGCTCTTCCAAGCCTTAGTGATGTATGGGACAGGCCAGGTGGTGTTCGTACCCTCCCTCTGAGCTTTCAAATCCCTAGCCTGTTTTCCAGCATTACATCTTTTGGATTCAGAGCCATGGAATAAAAGAGCGCCTTCTCCCAGGAGATGATCTATTGCACAATGAATTACTTTTTTAAAACGAAATTGTTACCCCACAGGGCAGGGATCACACGACTTAAAGAGATGTTAACAAGCCGTGACAAACCTCTGGCATTAGAATTTTCAAGCAAGCTGTTCTGCATCTAAAGCAGTCACTAAAGATCACACAGCATCTGAGAAATGAAGGATACAGCAATGAGTAACCTCTCTCTGCTCCGCTCCAGAGACCTGGCCATAGGAAGCAGGGCTGTGATTTGCACACTATCTGAACCTGATTATGTCTAATTTTTTGCATACAAAGCATGGAAAGGATCCTGGTTGAGGCATGGAAAATATGTGGCCACATGAGTCATTCTGTAATGGTTCATAAATCCTGAGAGAATCACAAAAGCAAAACATCTAACATTGCATCTTCCCTGTCCCTGCCAGCGGAACTCCACCTCTCGACACGCTCGGCACAAGGATGTGGGAATATGGTGAAAGCAAAGGAAATAGGATCATTTTCTCCTTGGAATAGAAGAATCTCATCAAACAGCAGCCAGGCTCAGATTTGCAACCTTCACAGAAGAGGCCATTCATAAGCTGAGGAGAAAGAACTGAACTACTCCTCAGGTTGCCAAACCAAATTTACAGTTCCTACTGCCCGGCCTCCGGCTTCTGTCTTTACTCCCTTGCAGAGCCAGGCAGGGGACTGGAAAGCAAAAGCCTAAAAACCAGCAACATCGCAAGCTCTGACCTTCTGCCCCACTGGCCCACCCGCTTGATGACCACTGGTCATGCTCGGGCTCTTACACAGGCGATGAGAGGCGATTTGGGATTTTCCCAGCAATGCTGCGCAAGGCAGAGCATGGAAGAGACTTAGACTCCCAGGGAGTTAGAGGGAGGGGGACCACGCAGCAAGGGATCTCATAGGTTGAGGTAACATCTGCCAGTCCCTCTTACAACATGATGCGAGCCGTCTTCTCCACACAAGCAGCAGGTACATGGCAGCAGCGTGCCGCTGCTCCAAGCTGTTAGCTAACGAGTGCACCCGACCCTCCTGGGGGTTTGCTGGGTGGAGACCGCACATCTCTGGAAAAAACACGGCTCTTCTTGGGCAAGAGCGACTGAAATTCACCATTATCTGCCCAACAGCAGAGTCTTCCTGTGCACCCGTGGCAGGCCCCTTTCCTGCTGGATGGAGCTGCGCTCCCCGTTCCTGGTCGTTTATCAGCGGAAGCAGGGTCTCCGTCGAGCCGTGAGACTTTGCCACTTATCGTTTGTACGTTATGGCACTCCAGGCGGGGGCTAGTGCTGATGCAGATGCAAATAGCTCCAACCCACAGGACTTTTAATCAACCTGAGATCAAGAAGGAAGGTGCAGGAGCTCTGTCCCCTGTTTAACCAGGGAGCAGGAGCAGAAATAAAGAAACGAGAAGTCCGAAAGGCCCAGCCTGATCTGGGGATTGCACGACAGACACTAAAAACCCTTAACGGCTGCAACAAGAGGCTGCAGGAGCCATGTGTGATCCCTGGGAGCTGGGGAGGTTTCTCTGGATCCGCAGCTCTCCTGCAATTCCTGTTTCTGTGGGGGGACGATATCTTCTCAGCTTGCACAGCCAGAAAGCATTTTGAATCAGGGTGTGGGGAAAGACCTTGAATCTCACACAGAGCCACTTGGGTCTCTCTTGGGTGGAAGGATGCTTGACACAGGAGGTCAGAAGTTCAGTTTACACTCTAAACCAAATTCAAACTGCATCAAATCTGACCACATTTGTTATTTCCAGAAATATTCTCGAGCAGGAAGGAGGCCCAAATGAGTCACTCGAGCCATCGGCTAGCTCTGACGATGAAGTACGGCCCCAATATACTGTGGACCTGGATACGTAAACCCCTCCCAGTCCTGCGTCTGACACTGGAGCTAAGTCTCTGCTTGGGCAACACGTACTCGTGCATGTCGTGACAGCCCCCATACGCCTCATCCTTCATGGGATAAGCCTGTTGCTTCCGCGAGTTAAGGACTAAGAGAAGGAAATGCGTGGGCAGGGTCACTAATACTGCCTTTCCCACACGGCTGTGAGCACAGCAGTGCACCGTTGGATCCTGCGCCAGAATGGAGACCCTCGGGAACGGATGGCTGTCACACAGGCTTGTGCTGTGCTGTGCCTTTTGGGGACTCTGCCTGGCCTCTCCAGACTACGATGGTGAGTGCGTATCTTTGGGTGAAAAATTGCTGCTTCTTAAAATATTGGATACTTGGTACCTTTATAAGAGCCCTGAAAACTCATTTTTTAAAGCTATCACATGGGAGCACACTCTAATTGAGATTTGTGCATGCTCTAATTGAAGCAGGAGGTCATAGAAGGTGATACAGAAGAAACTGGGGTGGAAAAAACTAGGAGGAGAACGAAAATTTAGAGGAAAAGTAAAATAGCACTTGAAATCAAAATCTTTAGCTGAAAGTTAGACTCCCACAGCCATGGCTTTGCTCTGGAGTGGCCCCAGATCTTGGGGCTCTTTTGAAAGCCAGGTAGAAGAATTGCTCTCTGGTTCCCCAGGCCTGCTGGTAGTTGTACAACATAGCAATCATTTGCAAGCTGTGGGAAACCACACGACAGAGGAATTGTGTAAATTGTCAGTAAGACTGATGATTAGTCCTGCACGCCTTACTCTGTTAGCCAGCTTTTTCTACCCATCACACAACAGCGTTTTACAGAATACTCTCACCTTTAGGAAGCCCAACGTAAAATGCAAAACCGTAGCCTTTGGGGCAGGCGTTATGTATGGAGCCTGCTCCGCAAAGTACAAAGGTAACTGCACAAACAGCAAGTAACAGACTGCGTTTATCTGACAGATTACTCGCAGAACAGCACCAACGAGCAGGTAACGACGCCAGAGATCACACCGTGTCCTCGAGCCATCCCCGGGGAAAAGGCAACCATAAACAACATCACCTACCTGTTGATACACGAGGCCATGCGCTCCCAGCTGGGCAGCGCGGTCACGGTGCGGCTCATCCCCTGCCTCTACACCCTCGTCTTCCTGGTGGGGCTGCCCTCAAACGGGCTAGCCCTGTGGGTCCTGGCCAGCAGGGCTGAGAAGCTGACCTCCACTGTCTTTCTGATGAACTTGGCTGCAGCAGACCTGCTGCTCACATTGGTGCTGCCCTTCAAGATTCTCTACTATTTCCTGGGGAACAACTGGCCCTTTGGGGAAGGCCTGTGCCGGCTGACCACAGCTTTCTTCTATGGGAACATGTACTGCTCAGTGCTGCTGCTCACATGCATCAGCGTCGACCGGTATCTGGCTGTGGTGCATCCTTTCTTTTCACGCTCTTTCCGCACCCCTGCCTTTGCTGCCTGCACCTGCACGGCCATCTGGCTCTGCGCTGCCGTCCTCACCCTGCCGCTGACTCTGCAGCAGCAGTCGTATCCCCTGCATGGAGCAGACGTCACCATCTGCCACGACGTGCTCCCCAGGCACGAGGATGACAGGTATTATTTCTACTACTTCGTCTGCCTGATTGCCTGTGCTTTTCTCGCTCCTCTGGTGGTGATGCTGTTCAGCTACTGCTCCGTAGTGCGAGCCCTCCTGGACAGCGGGAAGCGGTACTCCTACTCTATGAAGCTCACAGCTCTCGTGCTGTTCACACTTGTGGCCTTCTACACACCTAGCAACGTTCTCCTCCTTGTTCATTACTCCAGCTACGACTCCAAGCTGTATGGCAACCTGTACCTCAGCTACATGGTAAGCCTGGCCATCAGTACCTTTAACAGCTGCGCTGATCCCTTTGTCTACTACTATGTTTCCGAAGACTTTCGGGACAAGGTGAGGAGGAGATTCTTCAGTCACAGAAAACAAAACACCACATCCCTAAAAACCTCCAAGGAAACAATCCCTCAAAAAAGTTCCAAAGATTCACTGGTATAAGCCTCCATCCCAGCTCCCTGCCCGCAAGTCACTCACAACATACAGCAGGGATGAGATGAAGATAATGCTGTGATTCCACAAGTTTCATCCAGAGCAGCGAGCAGTATTTCCCAGGAGACAAGTCCTTTCTCCTGTCCGCACTGGAATAAACCTGGGCCACAGGATTCCTCGAGAGGTGTGGAGTCCAGACAAGGTGTGGAGTGCTGAACATGTATAGATCTGTTACTGGGATACTGCACGCAACTTCTCATCGGGTCACATATTGCCAGGGATGCTCTTGCCAATACAGCTAGGTCTGTTTTTTCTAACGCATCTTGCAGACAAACTGCTATTTCTTTTTCTGCTACTGACTTGCTTGCTGTCCTTGAACACCTACTCCCTTCACCTAAAACTGAAAAAGAACAGGCACTTGCAAAACCAAATTTCTAAACATTTCCAAAGTACTAAGAGGCACCTATGTGAAAGGTACTCTCCTGAACTAAAATATTCTGTCGAGAGAATGTGGAGCGCTGGCTTTTCCAGCAAATACGTTCTTGGCTTGATTAGTAAGCAACACCATAGTAATGTCAGCCCGTTGTTGGTAACAAGTGTAAAAATCCCATTCGCTAATCCCTATTTTTGCAAATGACCCTCGACACCCATAATTTCTTTGGGGCAACGATTGTATTAATGGATTTTTATACGAAATTATTATGTCTCTTGAAGGGAAATATTAAAGAAGAAATTGAGAAAACTCTCACTCTAGAACTCCACACTTCTTTTGTGTAACGTCACACTCAGTCAAGAACTGTCTCCTATGAAACAGGTGACCGAGCTTGTTGCTTATTGGAACCTGTTGCAAAATTCACAAAATGCAGCCAGCTCATCTCAGACAAAACTAGGGCATATCCCAGTAATCAGCAAGGTAGAAAATGAGCAATAAACCTCCTTAGAGTTACTGAATTCTTTAGTTTTACTGGGACAGACATGACTTCTGTCCTCATCATAACCTGTGATCAAACAAGCCTTACAGCCTACAACATGAATAAGAAGAGGCAGACAAGAGTGTCTTAAAATCAGTTTTTAATAAAATATTTATCAGAATCTAAAACAAACCCTTTTCTGGACTCAGACTTGCTAAGATTTGTGTGAACAAAACAAAAATGGTCACAGAACTGTTTGCATGTACATGTATGTGCGGGGGTGAAATGCAGGTGAAAAACTAGAGCCTATATCTCCTATGGGCGCAGTACTGCACGTGCAGAGGATGTGCAGGAGACCTGGTGTAGCCAGGGCTATTGCCACTCAGTCAGAAATAGCAAGTACCAAAAAAACCCCAAAACCCAAAGTGAGCTGAGGTTATCTAAACAGATGATCTATTCACAGAAATGAAAACCAGGTTATTGTGCATTAAATGTCAATAGTCAATGCCAGTAAAGCAAGTGCTGTTGCTTCAATGATGTTCTTCAAGCAAGCTGAACTTTCTTCTGATATTTGTTTTCTACTGAGGCTGATTAAGGAAGGAAGGAAAGAGGCAAGACCAAAACACTTGGACAAGAAAGAACAAGGAACTATTGCTTTAAAATAAATACCATGGTAATGATTACTCTGCATAATGTACAGTTACAAATATATAAATATTAATTTCATTGAAAGGATCGCAAGCAAAAATCACTGATAACTAGCACTGCTGCAGCTATTCAGTAACATAACTTGATGTAAGTAGGAATCTCTGTGTCTTACAAACCCACTGGCACTTTTCTCCTTTTGCAATGAGGAACCATGAGAAAAAGGAAAGGAGAAGCATCTCTGACAGAGCGAGGGAAACATTTCTAAGCCAGAAACACTTCAAAGCCCAAGGCAGCAGCACGTCTGCTGTCCTTGCTGACTTTCCACCACCAAGCTGGTCTCTTCCTTGGTGAAAAAAAAAAAAAAAAAAAAAAATCAATCCCTTCTCCCCAAACTACAACTGGCTGGTCTTCACAAAGTTGGAGCCTGAGTTTTCAGTGCTGAGATGTCCTTGTGTTCTCAGGGATGGGAGTGTGACTGATAAGCTTCAGAGTCAGAACTGGGCCAAAGCCTGGGAATAACATTGGGTCTGATAAGGCTATGCTGTGTCCAGTGGTTCTCATGGACCTACTGCTAAAGAGTTTCTGTATTCCAAGTAGGATTTTGAAGTATGGAGGAAAAATAATCTAGGAAACTTTTTTTCCTAGATAAGAATTAATTACAAGAAACACAAACAACAGATCTGGGACAGGGGAAAGCTATGGACAGAGGGACCATCAGCTAGGGTGGAGAAGAGCGCAGAGACCTGCTCCTTTACTCCTGTGATAGGGGAGAAAAGACAACCACAACTGTGTAATTGCAGGTTCCTTTATTCAATTCCTTATATAAAATGACCTTTTTTTAACTATAGAAAGTAACTAGCTTGGTGTGGCAAGACTTGGGGGGAGGTGGAGGCTGCCAAGAGCAGATGGACTAGTGATTTCCCTGACAGTGCCAAAGCTGTGAAGAAGCACTCAAGGTGAAGTCAGGCACGAGGATCCACAAACCCTGGCACGTTCCCTCACACACACGGACCTGTTCTAACTACCTCTGCTTAAGGACGCTAAGGCTGCTCTGCCTTTTCCTTGTGAGGGTCCAGGTCTCTCTGGCTTTTCTCCTAGTCGTAAAAGAGAAGTAAGACTCCTCTGCCTCAAACAGTTGAGTGCGCTGGCACACAGACACCCCACAGAACAAGGCCATGATTGATGGGCTGGCACCATCAGGAGGAATTATTTAGCTGGCAGCAAAGGGGAGATGTCTGCATCTTGAATTAGTACGTTACATGTACCAAAACCTGAGGAAAGTGAAGAAAGTCATGTTTAATACTTGGCTGAAACTCCCTACCTTCATATCTCCTTGTCCCCAGTGGTGATGCTGTCTGACTGCCCAAGGATCTATGAGAGGACCAAGCAATACAAAATGACTTCAAATATCTATCCAGAAGCATACAATGGGCAAGGCAAGGAAACTAAAGCCAGAGAGGGACAGAGGACAGGAGGCTGAAGAACTCAGAACATAGGTCTCATCTTTTGTGGGAAGCTAGTCACACAGACATTATCAGGGTAACTAAATGTCTCATTCTCCCAGACTCAAAGCATTAAACAGCTGAGGCTGGAACCAGCGAACAGCAGGGTTTGTATTGTGCAGCTTTGATATTTAGAAAAGAAGAAAAAAAAAAAAACAACTCTCGTTGCAGCTAGGTCTGTTATTTACCCAGGGGATAAATATTGACTCAGTCCTGTGTGTGTACACAATAGCCAGCGTCTGCCAGGCCAGTTGCTTACAGGAGATGGAATTTAGTTTAAAGGCATTTATTTACCTGCCAGACAGGAATGCAGCCGCCAGCGCTTCCGCTGTGCTGTGCAGACACAGTGAGGACACGGTCTGTTCATGCACACTGAAGAGACGTGGCAAAAACCTCTGCTGAGAAGCAGTGGGTACATATGGGCAGCAGCCACGTCAAGATCCTGTGAGGAGAGCTCAGAGCAGCCACGAAGGAAGGCTTGGAAGCTTGCCAACAAAGCAGTTCTGAAATTTCTGGGAACGTCAAGACCCAGACCTTCATCATGACAGCTACATTCTGCAAATATCTGGCCCCAGACAAAAAGGATTGGAAACGACATGTGCCCAACTTCTGGGATACCTCCTGTTTTGTCCCCATGTGGACACTCTTCTGGAATAAAATTGCCTTTATTCTGGAATGGAATGTCTATACTGGGATATATTCTTGTCATGGTTCCTGTGTAAACAAGCCCTAAAAATGAATGGAGTGGGGCTTTTTCCTGTTTCCATTCACCAATAAATACCCTCAAAAGGGGTTTCCACCCCACTCTGGGTCCTGGTAACAATAGAAGTGGGAAGATAAAATATTAACACTATTTTGCAACAGGCAATTGCATGTAACTCCTCCAAAGAGAACAATGCTGCTCCAGGCAGGAAGGGAAACCAAACAATCTTGGCTCCTGCACTTTTGGAAACACAAAGCTTTTGTTTTTAGTTTTACCACATTGCTTGGGGCAGGTCAGTCTAAGGGATTCCAGCCTCTGTGACACCAGTGATTTCTACTGGCCAGCAGACCCAAGGCCTACGCATAGATTGCCATATCCAGAACAGCCATTGTATGGGGATCCTAGTGGGAGCAGAATAAAAGCGATTGGTGAAGTCAAGCAAGCATTTAAAAGGACTGCGCCTTGGGTCAGCTTTATTTTCATGCCAGGGTTACAGGGAGGAAAGGGGCTGAGAAGGCTGCAAGCAACCCTTATCAGCACATAGTGCAACGTGAAGAGGGCTCACCCACCTAGTCCTTGTCACTGCAATGCCTGGCAAACTCCCCACCTGCAGCCACATGGTGGACAGCCAAGCCTTTCAGCCCTGACGCTGGATTTCTGTTTTCTCTTGTAAAATGTACCTCCCGATAACTCTCCTGAACATGGAGCCACTAGGGAAGTTTTTCTCTTGCGGGACATTGTTATGGGTGCAGTAACTTATGGGCCGGGGAAGATGATTAGCCTCTTGCTATGTCATAATTAGCAAAACACACTGATTTTTATTATTATAATTTGAGAGAAAACTTCTCAGCCATCTTTCCTCAAACAGCAGTTCAGCTAAGCACAAGGCCTGGACTTAGCTTCTAAATGTAGCTAGGAAATGGCATTTGCAGTATCCTGACAGTTAAAGAAAACACTCTGAAATGGTCTATAGGTGTGAATTCCAGCCCCTATTTTTCTCACCTAGAGGGCACAGTATATTGGTCTCCCATCCTTGGAAGTAATCCAAAGAGGATGCACAAAAGGCAGGAAAATTGACAGAAAAATAACGCTGAGTGTCTCCCTTAGCGCTCCAGATCCCCCCCACGGGGCAGCAAAGCCTACAGTTCTGAGTGCATCAGGAAGTAGTCATCGTTCGGTTTCTGTTCTGCAGCAGGTCGTCTGTAGGAACAAACTCGTACAGGAGTTGATTCTGAGCCTCTTCTCTTTATTTAAATTATATATTTCTGTTGAAAAGAGAACATAATGAAGAAAAGTCACTTTCCTATTACATATCTTTGCGAAACGTCACTGGGGTGGGCAGAGAAAAGCTTAAAAGGCCTTTTTATTCACTTTTTATTCTGCAAGGGATGGAGACGTTCAGGTCACAAAGACTTTTATACGCTGCACTAGCAAGATCTTGTTCCTGGCGATTCCTTGCAAAAGAGGTTAGCAAGTCAGTTGTAAGAATGCCCTTTTTGAGGAATTGAGTACATTTGACCCAACACATGAATTAGTACATTATATGTTGAGACACAAACTAGATTTATGATCCCCTGCTCTCCGGCTCACCATTCTACTGTGGTCACTACTTCCTGAATCTTGCCCACTTCTTTTAACGTGCTTGCTGTTGTCAGTTCTGCCACACTCTCAAAAACGTCAGCTTCCGATGCGTAGGGGTCTGGGTCATATTCATAGGAGTAGTATGACAGATCTGTCTGTAGCGGAGGGCCTTCCTCTGCTGAAAAGGAAACCACAGAGTCTCAGGTTGTGCTTTAGCCAAAGAAACTGCATTTCAGCATTGTATATTGCATCACAGAGAAGGGGAGTGACAGAAAAGGAAAGGAATGTTAATCAGGGAGGCAAATCAGGGGCCAAATGAGTGCCTTATATGAGTAAAGGAGGCTACACATGTCAATAGACCTGCACATGCATGCTTGGATTCACATGCCAGGAGAAAAGCTGCCGTAAATCAGAATTATCAAATTCCCAGCCTGAGACTTGGGCACTGGAAAAAATGAAAGAAATCGTAGCAGGGGAAAAAAAAAGCCATGTAATTTGAAAAAAATCTCCAAGTTTCACTTTAAAGTATCTAATTGTAAGCATTAACTGAGGTGTTTAAGTTAGGAACCAGTTCACACCAAGACCTCTATACAGTAAGATAAGAGTAAGAGATATCTTTGGGAACACCAGATGTCGCAGATGAGTTACACTGCACCCTGAAAATACATCTCTCTCCTTTGACTAGGTCCAAGCCAAGTACCTCAGTTAAGGAGATACCAATCCATACGAAGACGCATAATGCGTGCATTCTTTTACGCACCGTTTTATAAAAGTCAGTTACAAAGCTAAAGGGCAGACTGTTAGAGCAGTTTACTTGGTGCATGTCATGAAAAAGATCAGTTTAAGCAGCTAGATTTCTTTTCAGCCCAGCTGGAATGAAGATTTTGGCACCACAGGCCAGGAGTCTAGAACAAAGCCATTCGCTTCTCCCTCAGCCTGAACTAGCAGTAGCTGAGAGACATCTGCTTCAGCACAGTCACATACCACTGAGAAACTTCCATCTTTTCAGATAGGAACGGACACATCACAGGCAGAAACAGGTATTTATCCTCCCCGCATTCCCTGCAGTTCATACTAAGACACTGGCAGGTCACTCACACAGTACATATCCCACTCAAAAGAGGCTGCACCCACCCTCTGTGGTGGGTGATTGCTCACTGTCCGGAGGGTAAGACTGCAAAATAAAACTTTTAGGAATATCAATTGGTACCCATTTTCCAAACTGTTCCTCGAGCCAGATCAGCTGTCCATCTTTCCCGTTTGCTTTCTGTATACACTGCTCTAATCCAGACTAAAGCAATCACTGAAACATAGTTGTTATAAGAAGGGAAAGTCCCCCTCCTCGCCCCCCGCCGCAAAGTTGGCTTTATTTAAGGAGAACACTCATCAAAGCCTTTGAAAATGTTTGTTCTCTAGAAATAAAATATCTGAAGGCTCTTCCTTGTTGCCTCCCACATCCTCCCAGCACCAGGCTCAGCCCTAGGCAAGGGAACGCTCGCCTGAAAGCGGAGTCAGTCTCTGTGTTCACTTCTTCTTGGCCTTCTCCATGTGAGAACCTGCCAGATCATGAGCTTGTTCTATGAATGGATGATTGCTGTCCACCAGGGACAGAATTAACATCACAGACCTCACTCTTCCCAGGAATGCAGCACTGGAGTCAAAGCAAAGATGAAAGGCCGACATTTCCTGTTGCATACAAACCACTCCCCCATCTCCAAATGTTTGTGCCTAAGCCAATGTTTGCTGAACACCGATGGGGTGAAAGGAAAAGCGGCCCATTGCCAGTTCAATCAATCCTAAAAGAACAGCGGTCCTCTGAATAATACCGCTGCCAGGGAGCGTTGCGAGATGACCCCACCTGGAAGCAGAGTTCACTCTGATGTTCCTGTTAGGAGCTAGTGATGGGTCATGGCATTTAATTTTTTAAAAAATAGTAACAACATCACCAAATAAAAGAAACATAGTTCCACCTAGAATTTTCTTCCAGCTACTGGCCCTTCTAACTGCTAGAGCAGAACTGTACAAATGACATGGTTCCAGCTGTGGGGAGAAGACTGGGGGGGTCAGACAGCACGAAGGTGGGTGGGCTGCCTGCTCAGAGCCGCACAGAGTGCAACCCCACAGCAGCACTGGTACCACTGAATACCTCTGCGCCACACTTTGATATTGATTTTCCATCAAATACATGTAGAATCACGACATTACCATCATATCAACATACTGTCTTCCAACAGAGTCAGCTACACATTTAGCTCTTTCAGCAGAGAAGATTTAAGCAATTTCAGAAGATCTATGGAAGCAATCAAAGCACCACTTCATCAAAGATATCAAAGAGATGATATCAGAGCTACTGAGGATCCCTGAGGCTCTGAAATCCACCCATATTTTTGTAGGCTAGTGTGATAACGATCTTAGGAAAGCCAGAGAGGCACTCGAGATACTGATACTCCAGTTGGCAACCAAAATCCTGCTCCAGGAGCTTTCAGTACAAGCAGATATGACTGGAACGGGCTGTGAAAGCATACTAGCAGAGCTTCAATGCTCAGAGGCAGAGGTGGGTCCACGCTACTCATCAAAAACCTGTTCCGTCCCTCTGAGTCTCAGTAACTTGCCTGTGAAAAAGAACAGCTGAGGAAGGGGATGCAGACATGAGTTGTTTCAGTTGAGTCCTGTCATCCTGCACACTTTCCTCTCAATCAAGAGAATATTTCTAAAGATGTGAAGATGATCTACCCATCTGTACAAAAAAAGGCTACAGTTTTAAGATCAAACCTCAGCTATTCTGCCTCCCTCGCTGCAACATCTGCTGCAGACTTTTGAAAGGCGTTTTAAAATGCTTTGACAATAACTAGGTGCTGCAAGAAGCACTGCATCTTTTTTTTGCTTTTCAAATGTTCTTCAGGATCATCTATCTACCACAGCTTACCTTGAACGGCATAACTCAAAAGCCATTGCTCATTCTAGCAAACTCACCGGTGTATATGGAACTACACTGCAAGTCCGTGTTTGCCAGAGTGAGCCCGAACACATTATGAAGTTCCCCACTGTTTGCTGGAAGGAAACTGGCTCCCATTGTTTCCATTGCTGGGGTAACGTAGACAAGCGCTAACAATGAAAGCATCAATCAAACCAAGCTGAGCCTGCACAAGTCATATGGCAAATACAGAAGGATTTCAGGCAATATAAACACCACGAGGTTCTCCGAGAAAATGGTATTTCCTGAAGATTAACACACCGAGGCAGTTTCACCAACCTGCCTTAAGCTTGATTTGGCTCCTGGAGTTTTGCATCCTTTTAGGAAATCGCAGATTTAGACATGGATCGTCAAAACTTTCACTAGAAACCCAGAGCACCTGAGCCGACTTAAACCAATCACATGCTTCAATGGTAACAAACCAGTGAGTCCAAATGAGACCCGTGTATAAGGAGGGATTCATTCATTTGTTAAACTTTGATTCATGTACCGTGTGGTTGACCTGAGAGGAGCCCAGAGGATTAATGAAAATCACATGCTGGGTGCTTTTCCTGATGCAGGATTTAGTCAGTTTTATTTCTGAATGCTCACTCTGCCATGGCTGCTCAGACAGCTCAGTTCAGAAGAGTATCTGCCTTCCAGGAGACTCTCAACTTGAACGCCCACAGATCCTAGAACAAAGCCAGCTCTAAGTGCTTGTGCTTTGACAAACATCTCCTTACGGGATACAGGTTTGTCAATCTAACATCTGTATAGAAATGCCACACGCACAAAAAAATAAATCAGAATTTCCACTTTTGCTCTTACCGATAGCCTACTGAGATAACATTGCTTTTGTCTGTTTAGAACAGAAACCAGAGGGTTATATTTTCTTAGACAGATAATTTAATACAGATTATTTCAGAAACACTGTTCTGAAAATTTTTTGATTGTGGACTACCATCAAGTTCCACAATTTTTTCCCTAGGTAACCATATTTTTACTATCAAATTTTTATTTGAAAATAATGTAATTGCAGTCTCATTTTGTAGACCAGCAGCGAAACACTTAGTATGGCCTTGCATACCAGCAGTGCCCTACAGAGCAGTTTGGGAATGCTGCTTTAAAGGGCTCAGATTGCAAACAGAGTTTCCATGCTGAGTACATAGCATTTGCACAGAATAAAAAGCAACAAGCATCCGTCTCGGTTACTCTAACAAGACAGCAATCTTTTTTTTTTTTTATATATATATATTTTTTTTTTTTCCACACTAAGATTCACACTAAGTCGCAAAACAAACGGAGGGAAAACAGGAGTGACATTAAACACTAAGACTGAATGACGTATAGAAATAGTCATAACGGAATATTCACCATGCTTTTACACCTTAATAAGAACACTGCCTATCAGCTTCTATAGAGCAGAGGAAGGGCAAAGAATAGGATGGTGTCTCATGGTGGACACATGCTAGTCTGAACTCTGGTGCACAAGAAGGACATGACGAGGCACAGAGTCTTCTCTTGAAGAATTAACTTGTTTTACCGATTTGTTAGGAGAGTTAGAGGCCAGGGGAAAATTAATGAGTGGAAAGCAGCCAGGAAAAATCTAGTCCAGTTTATTTACTAGAAACAGCATGAAACAAACTATTCTATTGACCCTCCACTGCTTCTTGGTGAGATTTATTGTGAGCCATGAGCAAGTTTGACATGAGTCTTGAGAAAAAGTGTACGAATATATGCACCAAATAAAATGAGCAGCCAAATTCCTGGCTACTCCATCTACTGACCTTAACATTTTTGCTCACTAAGGCTCTTTATTCCAAACAGCAGCTCTGAAAGAATCAAGACTTCCAGCTCAATTTTTGCACAGAACTGCTACAGACAAAGTTAATCCACCTGAATTCTAGTTCTTGCAATGGTTTGGTCTGTTGTCATGTCCTGTTCGCGTGTTCGTTGACACACATTACATCAGCCTTGTTTAAAATGTGATCTTTCCAGCTTAATACTGAAGAAAAGATGACAGAGCGTGTGTTATTCAAACATACCAAGGCTGAGAAAACAGGGGGGTCACTTGCCCGCTCCTATGAACAATTACATAAATCTTGCACATGCACTGAACAAAGCAGATATGATGCAAGATTTCCTGAAAGAAAAGGACTAGAAGAGGTAGTCTGTTGCTGAATAGTTATCATCCTAAGTTTCCTTGACCTCTTCATTTTTTCTCATTTTTGAACGTTCTGTCTTTTCTAAAAGATGAAGGAATTCAGCACCTTTACTTAAATGTGCTTAAGAGCCATGTATACTTTTATACAGTGATAGGATAAGCTTTAAGCTTGCTAAAGAAAAATGCCTCGGATAAATGCAAAGGTATGATATTACCTGCTGGAGTTTGTTGAACACTGGGCTGCTCAGCTGTGTGGGAGTGTGTCTCCCTTTCTTCTGGCAAATTCTTGGCTGTAAATAAATAGAAAAATAAATGCATTGGTCATAAAATTTGTTAATGAAGCTCTAGAAAATGTTTGCATTTCCAGAGATGGCATACTCAGTTCACTGAGCTACTACACCGCACATCTTGAAAGCCCAGGCAGAATCTCCAAAGAAAGTTACATTTCATGGATGTCATTTTTATCTAGAATTATTCACTTCACATAAAACAGTATCACTGATTTTCTCTGAAGTACATTCTGATTGGTAAAACATATTAACGAGAACAGAAAACCAGTTATTCTGAGCTAAGAAGGAAGGTAGCTGCTCTTAGAGCAAAATAATACATAGGAGGTTTTGAATTGTCCTCTTTTCCCTACCACACATATATAATTATCATTTCCGTAGATGAGGATTTGTAGTGTTCTGCAACTAGATCAGAACAGAAAAGGGAATTGAATGAAACCTACAGGCAGAACATTGAGACATGGGCATCTGTTCTATCCTTGTATTATTCCTGCACGATGCTACTTCCATCTGGCAATGGTTCGGGTAAATTTGTCCATCTGATCCACATACAGGTTCCCCATCATAGCCACAGTCTCGTGAACACATGCACTGCTCAAAATACTCATCCTCCAAGCAGCCAAAAATGTTATTGCATGGTCCAGAGTGAACAAAGCCTGAAAAGCAAACAAAAACATCCAAAGCAATATTTTTGCACAGCATGGGGAAGGGGAAGATCGGGTGGCAATTTTCTTCTGTTTTTCTGATGTGAGTTTTCATGTTGAAGTCCCTAAGACTTCTCATAGGAATTCACAAACTTGGTAGAATAAAAAGCTGTGGGAATAAAGTCATCTTTCTGAAAGAACCATATTGCAGCAGGTTCCAGACATAGGATAATGCAACTATTTTGTATGACATAGAAGAGAGAAAGGAACATATAGTTTCTGGGGAAAGTTATTCCTTTCCCTGATGCATGAAATTATTCAATCTTCTACAGTTAATTGTGGAACTCTATAGCAAGATATTTTAGAAAAAGAAAACCAAACTGCATTTTAAAGAGTTTTTACCTTTACGTTTATTAACATATCTCACATTGTGCAGGTTCTTCCAGAATGATACATCTTATCTTGTCTCTGAAGCAAATAATAGTCACTTTGGTGACCAAAGAGCAGACTACATTGGTCTGTTTGGCTGACACAAGTTTAATACTGCTACCCCACAAACCTTTGTAAAACTTTTACTAACACAGGTAGTGAAATAGAGCATTTTTCTAAATATAATTTTGAGTTCTGAACTCCTGGACAGTATGTCTGTGGTCTCCATTTTCCAAAAAATCTGCTTGGCTTTGGTGTAACTTACCAACCCATTGGCTAGCTGAGCTTTCCACCTCATTGCATGTTGGCCCATCGCAGAGCTCCCGAGCCAAGGGACTGTTTTCACTCACGTTGTAGAAACGAGTTGCTTCAAAAGCTGCAGGCCAGCAAGAATGAGAAATCACAAGTGAGCCTTATGCCTAGAGCTCTAATGCTGGCAAAAAATCAAAGAAAAACAGGCACATACCTGGCTCATAGTAATCATACACTTTGATAGGAACAGGAGCTGTTTTCCCAACTATATGCTCTCTGAAAGCTTGAAACTTTACACAGGTCATGCATTGGCTAGGAATCTGTATGAAATGATGAAAGACTCATTATAACAAAAGCTGCTTTAAGTGAAGATAAAGACAAATAATGCCCCTAATGTAATTTGCTGCGCTGGACACTCGGGGAGAATGAAGATGCCTCTGATATTAGGTATAGAGACAAAGACAATTAAGGAAAGCCAAACAGGATGAATTAAAACATGACACTTCGCTGGCCTTTAAAGCTCATACTTGCCATACAACAATGGCAAACCTGAAACGCAGGCTGTTTTCCCTGGCTTACCTAACACCACTCCTGTCACCACTCAGCTTGCTAATGCAACTAGCTAACAATTTACTGCTGATGACCAAGCCAACAGAGATCTCATCTTCCACTCCCACGTACGTGCTGCGAGATCTAGGTTGGACTGCATTTTTACTCCATCCTTTTAGCAATTCTAATTGTACCCGAAAGAGAGGTTATTTTAAGGCAAAAACTAAGCAATATCTGCCCAGAAATTCTATATGAGCTGAAACTATTCACCTGCCTCTATTATGCTTTGGTTTCCAACCAAAACCACAACACCTACCTGCCTCAAAAGAGGCTCAGGAACTGGCCAGTTAAAGCTGCATGGTACTCCTCATCTGTGAGGGACCATCAACATCAATACACTGTACCTATGGCATAGGATCCGCTGGTCATTTGCCCGTCATTGAAAAGTAACATAATTGTAAGAAACAAAGTCATTACCTCATCAAAATAAAAAAGGACTTTTCTTCCATCCACTTCATATCTTTTTAATCCAATTTGCTTGTTCATCAATAACTGGGAAAAAAAATGAACATGCTTAGTTTCCTCTCATTTTATAGAAAACAGGTTGAAATTAGAGAATAATTTTATTATTATTAGTAGCAATTATTTATTATTAATTAGAGATTTTAGACTGCTTAGAAAACCGATTGGACACTAAACCCCAGGGATTTCTTCTGGAAAAGTATGTATCAGAGAGGGGAAATGCAAAGAGGATTGCAGTTGCTGCCATACAACTGAGGAAAAGGCCATCGGTCTTCTTTTCTGTGGCCTGATGAGGAACGCTTGCAAGGTGCGTAATGCTGAGGGTTCCTCCTGGTCCCTGGTACGTTTATCTCCCTCAGACTATGCCTGACGCAGACGCATCACCCATAACCTAACTGAATGGCTCCCTGATTGTTTTCAGTACCAAGGCTCAAGCAAGACCTCAGAGACCCCGAAACACTCGATAGTCTCTTATTTACACTCCTTCAGACCACCAGGGAATTACGCTGCTGGATCGCACCGGGTATTAAAGGTCCCCTTCTCCCACCAGCTGAAAAATCCAAAACATTCTTCTGCCAGGAAAATTAATCCTTACATTTGAAAAGAGCAGCTATTTGAAAGAGCCCGAGGCATCCTCCTGTTTGACAAATGGGGTCAGGCCAGGCCTCTGCTACTCATCTTCCCTCCCTCTGAGGCCCAGGGATTTGTAATTTGCATTGTACCAGTCAGGCCCACAGACTACCTCTTCTGATGCTTTTTATTTATTGGGACGATCTGCATATCTGAGGAGTATCAAAACACGATCTAAGAGTAATTCCCACGTCTGGGGTGGTACTGCCCCTAATCTACCCCAGCCATTTGTAAAAAAGCTCTAGCTCATCTCCTCGTGCTGACTGCAGGTCTGTATGTATATGATGATGATAATGGTCTTCAGAGGAAAGTGCAAGAGCCCTCGTTTATGGAATTACTGCACCACCTCAAAGAAACCAGTAACTATCTCCCTGGTACAGAACGCTAACGAATCGCAGCCAAAACAGAAATGCTTTCAATCCGATATAATTCTATAAAGTTTTATTTTAAAATTTCAAAAGGAGTTAGTCCTATGACTTTCCATATTTGGAATACTAACTTCTCAATATTATAATGACTGTCATGTTCCACGTATTTGATCAGTTGATTGGTCATTACTGTTTTGAGAAATTGTATTCAGAACACATCTATCATAAAAAAAATATTTAATACAGAAGCTGGGGAGAATGATGGTCTGTGGAAAAGGACTCGTGTTTTAATCCCAGTTTGGGGAGCGGAATAAGGGCCAGAGCAGATACTTTAATACTTTAATTACAGATACTTTAATTCCGTTCTCTAAACTGTCCTATTGCTTTAACCTCTCTGTTAAAGACAATCCCTTTTGTGACATAGGGATAAAATTTCCTTGGCGCTTTTTTTTTTTTTTTCCTTCCATGTTCCTAAGTTATTTTAAGATCTTAGAATGAAAACTCTGTGGAAAGGAGAACAAAGCATTATTATTATGCATTAGCAATGACATGAAGCAAAAAGCATTTCTACTGAAATTTGCCCAAACCTGCTACCAACAGCTTTAACTGAATTTCTTCAGCATGGTGCTTCTAGTTGTAAAACCTTGCACACAGCTTCCTGCTATTACAGTAACAAGCAAAGGAACATGTGTTTAAGTCCAACATAATATGGAAAGGGCCAATTTAATTTGTCCTTATAATTTTAGGGTCCTGATGGTGGCTGTTATTACTCAGCAGTAGATGGCTGCAGACAGTCCTTTTATGAGGGCTTGGAGAGGCTGGCGCCACCGGGAAATGCTCAGCTCAGCTAAAGTTGCATTTTTCTGGTAAAGCTTGACATATACCAGCCTGTGGTGACCTCCCGACCTTGTCGACACCCAGCATTATTAGAAGGATTTGTGGCTGCGCAGCCAGGGGGGCTGCCCTCAACGTGCAACAGAGCATTCATTAACCATCGCTGCCCCGGAGCTGCGCGTGGGCCCGCTCTGCGCACACTGCTCCCTTGTGAGGGCAAGCAGCAACCAAGGAAATCTGATTTACAGCCCTGCCCCTCCTCACCGGCAGGAGAGGGAAACGGCTAGGGTAACAAGAAATGCAGCAGTGGGAATGACAGGGCTCTGCCAAAGGTGGTGTCCAAAATACAAGACAAAACTAGTACTGGGTCTTCAGTGGTAGAACTTCATTTTTGTCAGCATGATTTGGATATGTATTTGATAGCCCTGAATAAGTCAAAGGGGTTGTATCTGCATCTTCACAGCCTACCTATATATATATATACACACATATATATATAGAGGCTTGAGTTTTGTCTCCACATTTCATTTTTACAGATGCAAAGGGTTTCTGCAATAAGAAAGATTGAATTCAGCTCTTCAAGGGGAACATTTCCCCTCGAAGATACAATACCCTTCCCAATTTAGCAAAATGCCCTACTGCACAAAGGAAGTAATTCTATTCTGGTTATGGAAATGGACTGCCCAGTACTAAATCCCAAGTGCAGTACCCTTCTCTCCAAATCGAGGCATCCAACTATACAGTGTTTTGCCCAAAGAACTTTCAAAACGGTAGGTTTTGAACGAGCTCTTTCGTATCTGACAAGCACTGAAGAATTATGCACTGCATGAAGTACCTCACATCTTCTGAGATATGCAAGGACTTAACTCAGATCAGCTCTGTGCTGATCTGAGAGCTCAGCCTTCCCAGTTAAGAAAGAGAATCAGCTCCTTTTCCTATTAAGACGAAAAGAAAACAAATCATCTGCTATTCTATGCCCAGAGACCCCAACAGACGGGGCTACACTGGGACTCTGTTGCTTCTCTACCCATAGAGGCAGGAACATGAAATTCAGACAGATGAGAAGATGGCACAAGGGAAAGCACAACCACTTCATTTGCTTAGTGCTAGAGAAAGCCTCATGTGCTGGCGAGCTCATTCAGCACTGAGAAAATAACTTGTAGGTAGCAGGGCAGCTTGCTTTTACCCTCTGACTGCTTCCATCCAGGCCAGGTATGGGGATACGACAGAACAGAGGAAGGGTACGAAACTGATACATGATGCTTCTCAGACACTGAGGCATCTGACACAGGCAGCGTGAGTAAATCCCCCTGTTTCTCTGCTCTAGTTTCCACATGCCCAGTGTTTGTTTCTGATTTAAGAGTGCCGACCAGCACCTGGTCAAGGAGCTAGCAGTGCTGAGGCCCCAGCGAGATGGCACTGAATGTGACAGAAGAACTTCTGAAGCCATGAGAAATCAAACATCAGAGGCAGGCAGGTGTCACAGAGCTCAAGGATTATGGCAACACACTAGAAAATGAGAGAGAATAAGAGGCACTGCAAACAAAAGTGGTTTGAAATGTTTTACGGCTAGTTCATCGGGGAGCCAGAATCAGAGTTTCCTTGCAGAGTGTATATCCTAACGTTAATCATATATTCACAGTTATCTTAAGTGTTTCCTCTACTTAGAAAATGTACAACATGCCCTGAGCACAGGTTAGTGTAAACCGTCAGCACAGCACAAGAACAGATTGCTGCATGTAGCAGCCTTTTAGTAGTCACTAAATACAGAAGCAGCATATTTGGTTTACAGGTCTTTATCTGGGACACTTGCCTGGCCCAGCCATGAAAACAAGCCTCAAGCCAGAGCACAGCCTTGGCAAAAAGGAAAAAGAGTTCAGGGACTGAAGTGACAGAACCTATTGCAGTCCCTTGTAACACACGAGCTTATGGGACTTTCTCATGACTCTCAGCCTAGAAACTCTTAATTCTGTCCCCTGCTGAAACCGGCAAAGGAGATGTTCGCTCAGTACAGCCTGGACATTGGGAGCTCCTATTTCTGTAATTTCTTCTTAGCTTGTTTCAGGAAAAATAAGGAGTACAAGGCTTCGTTACTTAACCAATTTTCTGTTCTTCTGTAATGAAAACCCCTTTGCACTCTTTGTTTCAACCCTTTCCCTCCCTTTAGTCCTCCTTTTCCTCTGCTGATAAAACATTCCATGGGTTTAACACCATAAAGATATCCTGTTGTTTTCCTCCTATCTCGTTTTGAGTTCTCTGGTCCTAAGCCAGGTTTCCAACCATATTTTTTCTGCCATTATTTACATAAATTACTGTGAAAGAGAACTTACTTGAAACCAGTACAAATGACTGTCACTCTAGCAACCTTCAGCAGGAGGAGATAAAATAGTATCCAAACCCACTACAGGCCCCCTCACCTAATTTTCCTCCTTTCTCTTACCACAGGAATACTGGAGACCTCCTGCTGCTGGTCTTGCCTCATCTGAATAGCCATAGTTGTTTGTTGCACCATTTGTTGCATGTGACAGAGAATATCACACTCCAAGGTCAACAGGCAAATAAGAATTGATGCATTTTTCATGTATGCATTTGAAAACAGAATTCTTAACATGCCGCTAGCGAACAGATATAAAATAACTTTGATATTTCTTTTTACACGAGTAATTTCATATCTGATCAACACACATCTCTGTACAAAAGTATTCCAGCACAGCTCCCTAATACTGGAAGGATGCAATTCTCTTCTCAGGGACTAATACACAAGTTTCTCTGGCTTCAGTGACAGCCCAGGAGACTATCTGACAGCAGATTTTGACATGGATTGTAAGCCTCTGAACATATTGGTCTCATTTGCTCCAAGAAAATGCAATGGTGTTTATATTATAAATTAGCCAAATCAAGTGAAATCCTAGAGAAGACAAAGCAATGTGCACTTTTCCTTGAATTAGGATGTCAAATTAAACTGCCTGGTCTTCACTACGATTCTGCTTTAAAATTCTTTCCCCGAACCCCTCCTCCCCTCAGTATAATGATGATAAAGCTATTAACAGAAGAATCTTTTGGAAGCAAAATACTTTTAAGCTCTTTACCAGTTCTCAAGGATGCAAGGATTTTACACCTCTTTAGTTACATAGTCCTTAAAAACTCTATCTGCAGCATAAAAAACACCAGTGGATAGACTGTAATGCTTCCATAAAATAGAAAGGAAAGCTAAAGATTATAGTTCATCTCCCCTAGAGGGCTGGCTGGGTAAGAGGCACATTCTGTCCACCTCAGTTTGGCTTGCAATAAACATGATGTTCTCCCAGAAGGGGGGGGGAAGGCAAAAAATTCCAAGACAGAGAGCCTCCAAAGAAATGGAATCCAGATGTTGGAGATAACACAGCCCACTAAGAAGCCATAAACAGCTCCTGTTAGAGCACATTTTCACTTCAGTATTTCCAAATGGGTCTCATTTAATTACTGTGCACTGTGCTCAGTAATAAACCTTCATTTGGCCATGTTGGGTAAATTTGTTTTTCTTGCTCAGAACATCTGTTTACTCATTTCAGATAAATATTTTTTGACAAGTGAAATCTCCTTGTCCCCCCATCCGTCCTTTTAATTGTGTCTTTTTGGACAGTGATGTAACATCCAATGCCATTTGCTTCCTATTGCTCCCCAACGGGAATCTCTGCTAATTAGAGCGCCAGGTCCTGGCCCAAGATCATGTCTTGCACTCTCATTATAGCATCTTACCTGCTCTAGGCTCTCAATATCTGCACGAAACCCTGAGAACAACGGCACTTCCAAGACAGCCATGTTAGAAGATCCAGAGTGCAGCCATCTTCCCATGAGAACAAAAAGAGAGAAAGAATGAAAACAAACTCAGGATCCAGGATAACAAATGGTACATGGACAACTCAGGATGGAGAACAATTGAAACAAACTTCAGAGGAAAAACAAAATAAAAGGATCTACTACTCTTTGAAGGACTTGTTGAAAGCCACAGTCTACTTGGCTTTACAAAATCCTCTTTTCTGCTTTGATCCAACAAAAATTACGCACAACTTAGAGGGCAGAGATGTAGGAGATGTCCAGACAAGTGGAGGCAGAAAAGCAGAAGGAAGGCTGTAGTCTCCTGTGGGGCTGCTTGCCTCATTTTTCAATTAGTCACTGACAAAATGCACTTGGTAAAAGGGAATAACCCCTTGGAATAGAAGAAACTTCTGTTCTTTCCTAAGTGGAGGGCTGTAAATGGATTGTGGTGTAAGAGGAATGTTACTTCCCAACACACCAGGCAGAGTTGTTCAACCCTGGGGTTTCATAAATCGCCATTTCCCTCCAGCATCTAATTGACACTGAGAAAAGTGTCTTTGCTAATGAGTCAGCAAGCTCACTCTCTAGTAACTAGTGTTAAAGAATTCACTGCCTATATTGTCCTCTATAATATCAATGGAGACTCCAAAAAACCACTGAAATTCAGAGTTGTTACTGGTGGAGTGTGCATTAAAAAAAATCACACAGAGAGGGGTGGAGAGAAACTTTATTTGGGCCATTGCAAAAGATTTAAATTTCTTGCAGCATGGCAGAAGAGTTGACACTGTAACAAAGCAGCGCCTGCTAATTCCAGAACAATGTTCTCTTTTCTCTGCATTCACATATAGTCAGCTCTAAACTATCCCTCCTTGGCAGCTTACCTGTTTGCTGTTTAGTTGCACCACAAAGAAAATTAGCTTGGACCCAGGAGGGCTTATTAGCTCATGCCCAGCACTGAGAAAACACAGTACACGCAGCTTCCAGGAACGAATTTGCCAGATCTGAACCGTCTCCCGCAGGGCTACTCGGAGACCTCTGCAGCTTAGGGTGGGTGGGTGAGTTTGCCGAAGCTCTGCAGAGAGCCACGCTGGATGTAATGCCACACCCAAGCTCATACACCCACAGTAGCATGAGATGGTCTGTGGACAGATCCAGTTGGCTCTGTGTGAGACAGTTCAGTCTTCCAGAGACATTAAGCCTTGTTAATCCTGATCTAACTCCATGCACCATGCTCCCTAAAAAATCCTACCGTATCCCTTTACCTGCATTTTTCTCATTCTCTGTCATATATCACAGTCCTCTATTTCCCATACTGTTTTCTCCCTAACTCCTCAAAAGTGCCCCAAGGACTGCACTGAGCATGACAACACCTAAAACAATTACATTCTGAAGAACATCCCCAGCTCAAAATACTTCACTTGTCATCCTTGGATGCACTCCTCTACTCACATTGCCTAAATACAATGATGAAGGAGTTAAAAGAGCATCATTACAGGAAGAGGGGAGGAAAGGGAAGATTCCATTTGCTTTTGTTTTCTTTCCAAGCAATCAATCTTCTTGGACTGGGCTTCCTCTCAAATTTCTGTCTTTGCTCCAGCAATTCCCAGGGCAGAAGTTTCAGAAATAACAACAGAAAGGTTGTGTTGATGCAGGGCAGCCTCCTTAGTTACAGGCATCTTCAAGGGACTGACAAGACTTTATAAACCTACCTCCCCAATACAAGCTGCAGTGCTTAGGCAGGGGGAGAAGGGGTTGAGAAAGTGATATTGTGTTATATACAGCCAGACTGACTCTAGCACTCTTTTGGATGGTGAGTTTGAGTTGCTCATCACAGGCTGCTGTTACTGGAGGGAGGAAGAATTCAACTAGGCCAAAAAATGCCTGGCCCAGGATTTCACAGGCTTGTGGCAATCAGTAATGCATCTGCCAGCAACGTGGCCATGCGAGCAAGGGGCAAGTGTGTTGACAGAGATAGTAAGATCTCATCTCTGCCTGGAGTCACTGGAACTGTTTTCAGGACTGTAGTCACTGTATGGTGCTGCCTCTGCAGGAACCTGATAGGGGAGTGAAAGTTTTCCATTTCCATGAATTGCATCTGAGCCATTCACTTTACTTCTGCTGTTCGAGTTCAGTGAAGCTGTAGCCCCATCACCTGCCATACTCCTGGTCACAAATATGCAGATTAGTTATGAATTTCTTGGGAACAGTTTCTTCTATTTTACAGTAGGACGCTGTAAGCCCTCCTTACTTACTTTAGTTGTGGCTTTCCCTTGCTTGGGCCAACTTTCAAGCAACCTCCTTAAAAATGAAAACATTTTGTGAAGATATCAGCAACTCCTGATAACTGCAGCAGTATTAACATGTTTAAGCAAAACATGTAAGTGGATTGAACGCAGGTCAGAAACTATTCCTGCTGCTGTTTGTCTATAGGCAAGCTGTTTTCTCTTAATATCTTGAGTTTCCCAATCTATAAAATGAGACGGAACTGCTAGTGTCTTTGCAAAGTGCTTTGAGAGCTAGGAATGAAACTTCTGGAGATTTAGTATCATGCCAACTTCAAAAATTATTTTGAATTTCTTTATATGGAACAAGGAGATAAGCTATGAGCTTTAGAAAGCTTACTAACAAATATTGGCCTATATCATGCCTTTACCATAGATACCAAATTCATGCCATGGCAACAAGCATCTTCTCTTAGGTCTTTGGTATCCAAAACTGAAGAATAAGCAACTCAAACATTGAAGTCAATAATATTTATAAAACTATCGACACGTTTAAGATATTAGTTAACTGGCTGAAATTACCTAGCTCTTTCAGGCTTTTAAGGAAAGCCTGTTACTTAAGACCTAGAAAATAATCCAGAACTACTTCTTTTCCTCATAATATAAGCAAATGACATTCAATTCGTCATCTTCAGGGTTTGGAATGCAGTAATGAAACTTGATGATAAAAACCCAAGGTGTTGCCCTCTTAGCAAATTTTGTTCTTGTTTCTCTACCTTTGACATACACTTAGCACTAAAATTAATGCCAGCAGACAATGCTCGTGAATATCTATGCAGTAACTCTGTCCTACAACCCATAATTATGGTTGAAATTCTGCATTCTCCATGTGGGGTGTTCTATCTTACACTGAGATACAGACAGTGCAGCAAGAAAGAATTTGGTACCTTTCCTGTATCAATGAATGTATCAGTATAGATGTGCTGATCGGCAAACTAGATGGTCTCCGAGATACAGGCAGGGCATGATGCAGATTGGCATTTCCTACCTAGTGCACGTCTCCAGTATGACTTTGTATTCCCGATGGTCCTGATCTGAAGCTGGGTCATCATCATCCACCAGTGTCCTCTCTCTGTGCAGGGCTTCAGAGCGATTCTCATCTGGAGAGACAGACCGCAGGAGATTTGGAGTTTGAAGATGCTGCTCTGACTTTGGCTCCTTGAGGTTAACCAGGAGCTGGAAAGCTGGTTTGGCAATCGGATCAGGAACGTTGTAAGTGACATCAATCTGCAGCAGAAAGGGAGGTAAAAATGAAACAAAAAAAGAGTCAGGGCAGCTTATTAGATCCCAGTGTTTCATTGCATCTACAAACGTTGCCCAAAGACCAGCATGAACACCAGATTTCTTCAGAGAGAGGCAACTGGCAGGCACAGAGGCAACAGAGGCTTTGCAACACAGTTATATATAGATAAAGGTATACCAGAGCAAATTCACCCTAGTACAACCACACTTACTTCTATGAATGAAAGCAATACCATGCTATACAACTACTTTGAGAAAAATTCAAAGTGTAACTCCTCCCTCATAGCAAACTGGGATTAAACAGGTAGCAAACAGACTGTGAGTTTAGAGATCACCTGCTCATGTACTTTCTCCAGTCCCATGGAAACCTTACCTGCATCAGACAGCAGCCTTCACCTTTGGCACTCACAAACAGTCCCGTCGGAATACTGGGTATCTGGGGAGAATCCACAGGTAAGACACAGGCAAGACATGGCACTCAGAATGGAAACGAATATCAATTTTAGCTTTATTCTGTACAAAATATCTTTCTGGTTATAAAGGAGACTGCAGAAGTGAAGTGATGAAGCTTATTCTTTTCAGCCACCTGCATTTAACAATGGTAGAAACAAGCAGCAGCCCAAAATAAGCACCAAGCATTAGTTAGGGCAAAAAATGCCTTTAACTTTGAGTCCTGCCTCCTTCACACCTGGACCCAGCCATAAAACACCATAAAGTCCTAAGACCTCAGTGCTTAGCTTGTGCTTTTACCATTACTGAACTTATCTGAGTTGTCATTCAGAACCCAGTTCACATGGATCGCTTTAAAAACTTGGCTACATAAATACAAAACCACCTACCACTGCAGTCTGGAGGACTTTTTTATTCATCTTGTTAAGCTCAAACGTCTCCTGGTAGTCTAGATTAGTAGAAGCCAAGGAAATGGTAAGGTTGACTCCTCCAACATAGGACAGGATAGCATATTCAGCCAGAGCCTGCAGGGCTACACATGTGTCCTAGGGATCAGAAGAGGTAGAGATCAGAATAGTGAAGAATACAGGAGCATAGTAAACTTACAAACAAGCACTGTGCTGTACAGTCATCAGCTTCTGGTAGCAGAATCTTCGTTATTAATTCAGATAGCAAAAGAAATATCAGGTTTCGTTCACTTTTGCTGTCAAAGCCATCTGTAAGGACAAAGTCTAGGTTCCTTTCAAATTATCAGTCCAAGAAGGAAGCAGTAAAGAGCACTGGAAATTTTTTTTTTTCTTACCAGAACACAGACAGTTTCTGTCTAGACTCTAGCTAGAAACTCTCCATTGACCATGCCTGAATCAATTGATTTCCACAATTGATTATGCATGCATTGAAGCTACCTTTTTCAGAGACAGCCCACCTGAGTAGATGAGAATCCTCCAAGTGCATTCCTTTGCTGTGAAAGCCATTTTACTACTGGGAGTGCAGAAGCCACGTCTCCTAGGAGTGTGTACGTCAAAAGGGCATAAGATGTCATTTCCACTTCTGCTGAAACAACTAAAAGAGAGGAGGAGGGGGAAAATAAAAAAAAAATCAAATACCATCTATAAGTGAGAATCTGGGCAGGTCTCAAGACAGTTGCATGGATATTCATTAACTGAAAAAAAAAAATTAAGAGTCTGCAGAAGTAAACACAGGAAGAGAAAAATGGAGTTAAAAGATGTCTGCACCCAATATGCATCATCTTCCAAAGATATCTCTGCTTCCAACATAAGCTCTTTCCTTCACACAATAGATAACCTTCTTTCTACTTGATTGTGTCCCACTCCAGCTCTACTTTGCTGCTGCCCATACTGTATTCCTCTCCTAGAGATTTTCATATGATATCCAGTTAGATCCCTCCTGAACATTGGTGCACCTACATCCTATTAGAAAAGTCAATGGCTTTAAGTGACTTGAAAATTATAGCATCATTCACTGTTGTGGCTTTGATAGTTAAAGTCTAGGAAATCAGCTGAAATGTCAGTGACTGCCAATAAAAGCTGGCTGTACAAACCCTAGAACCATTTGAAAATACAAAGCTAAACAGCTCTAAAATTAAATGCATTTGACTTGTCTCAGATTTCCATTTCAAATGATTCCTCCCTGCTGGAATCCCTTATGGCTTTCACTCTTCTGTATCACTCACTGTCTTTATAAAACTGGAGTGAAAAATGGTAAGATTGCTGGAGAGCTCAAAAGACAGTCCTGTCTTGACCACACTTAGCTGTCTCTCATTTGCTCTTAAGCAGCTCTTTCAGCATAGCATTACTTGCCTTTTATGAGCTCTCATTTCATCTGGACCCTGACTGACTGACATTTTCAGAATACCTTCTATTGTATAAACAATTTACTAGAATACATGCAGTCAGTAGCCTGCTGTTGCAGCCCATTCTCTTATCTCTGTCTTTGCAGTACAAGTACCTGATTGAGAGAGACCATCATTAAATCCCATGAAGGTATCTTCATCAGCAACAAGAGTTCCCGTCAAACTCCAGTGTGTAAAGCCATCTAGAAAAATAGAACAGTAGAATATCTACTGCAGGACTGCAGCTAAGCCCCTGTACATGGGAAGAATGAAATTCTAATTTTGCATTGACTCAAAGAACAGATTCATGCCCCGAACCGCACCGTCTCTCCTCCTTTTAGACAAGTATTCCCTGGGCAAGAGGCTCCCTTTTGCAATTACAAAGATGGCTCAATGTGACAAATTAGGTAATTCCTGGATTTTGGATTAAAATACACCATCAGGGAATGTGATCTGTTACAAGGCAAACTCTTTGTCATATTGACAGGAAAGGCACTGCAGAGCCTCTGGTACACTCGCCTTCTTCCAGCATTAGCTGCAGATGTGGAACTAAGGTACTCAGCCCTCCCTGCAGAGAATCAAGAAAACTCTTGCCTTACGAATTCAAACCGTGCCACGAGGAAGACCTCCTCTCACAGGCTCTATCCTCTCCAGTAACTCAAATATATCATTCAAGTTGCAAGGGTTGTTTGCTTGTTCCCGTAAGAGAATCGCCAGTTCAGGGACTTGCCAGATTGGACCCAGGAGCACAGTACCTTGTGTAATAGCCATGCTGTTCATTTTCCGCAGTGCCACAGCAGCGGAGGGACTGTGTAGCAGTGTCAGGGCATATGCAATCAAGGCAGTAGTGTAGGGGTCTTCTGCTGAATACAAGTTGGACTCTAAGAAATGTTTTGCTTTGTCAACAGCTGTTTGTTCTTCCTATATTTAGGGGAAAAAGCCCAGACATATTACCAGCCTCTATATCTCAGAAGTTAGAATCACTTTATTTCTCATCACTTTGTGTCCATTAAAAAAAAAAACCAAAACCAAACAGAACTAGGAAAGATACAGTTTGCTCTCTGCAGAATGACACTAACACTTTCCTTTCCTTAAGAAAAGCCATGCAACACAAATTCAAAAAAAAAAAAAAAGGGAGCAAATAGCATAGCAAAAATGATCTAGACTAACACTGAGACACATTTATCCCCCCTAAAGCTGAAGAAATTTCATGGGCCTTCAAGGCAGTAGATGAACAGAGCAGAAGCAAGCTCTCTACTGTATGTTTGATTGTGTTCCTGACACTCTGGAGCGTCTAGCAGACGCCAGAGGATAATAAAGGCCAAGGTTCCCAGGGGTCCCTGCAGCCAACAAAAATGTTTTATTAACTCCCTCAATGACCTCACCATGTAGGAACGTGGCTCTGATAATTTATAGAAACAATTTAATTGGACTTGATGTAATTTGGTTTCCTTTGATTTCCCTGTGGCACTAACCTTCCCCTTCCTCATTTCCTAGCTAACATCATTAGTAACACTTGCAAATCTCCTCTAGGAAAACCATTAGATCCACATAAACTGCACTTCCAGCAAATAAAAATGCTAAGGCTGTCTTGACACACAGCAGCCCAGAGGGAGCATCACATCACTTCTCAGAGGGGAGACACTGCTGACAGGGAGGCAGAAAGTTACTCTATGAGCACTGGAGGATGTTGGGTTTTGTTTTTTTGTTTTGTTTTTTAATTTTTAATAGGTTGAAGGCCGCCTGCTCCAACAGGAACTGGAGGTTAAGGGGTATCTGCTTGCAGCAGCAGCATAGTCTCACTCTTCAAGCTCTCCAGAGATGCCACCAGAAGTGCTGAGATTATCCCAAAGTTTCTGAACAGATACTGCTGTTTGCACTGGCTGTTTCAAAGTCTCCACAAACTCACTGGGTTTTGCCTGAACGGGCAATTCTTTTGCCTGAGTACGGATCACCAAGACATGCTGCAACATTCACTACACCTCCTGTTTTAATCTTCCAGTTCTACATGTGCAGACCTACTCACCCCCACCACTTTCCCTTGGCTGTTGAAGGGCAAGTGAAGAACTGTATTCATGACTTGCTCAGCGCATCTGCAAGTGGACGTTCTTCCAGTCATTGTGGGAATGTTCAACTCCCAGTTAGTGAGAATGTTTAACTATGATGTTATCCAAGCATCTCCATTCTAGTGAAATTGCATGCCAGGAAAAATACAACAGAGGAGAGGAGCACTGTTTTTACGGTGACTTTTAAGAAGGAATCTCTAAAATGCCAGTTGTACTGGAAGTGATTTCTTTTTTTCTACTTCAAGAATTATGCAGCGGAATTGCATGTTCCTAAGTAACTATTCTTTTTTTCTGTAGTATTCCTGTTCTGTCTCATTACAAAGAGGAGAAACATTTTTCTCCAGAGTCCTCAATCCAGCAGATCATAGGAGTACAGCTCTCCAAAGATACTGTAATCTAATAGCAGTAGCATTTTGGCCACTGTAGCAAAGGCAGACTACAAAAGTTTTCTGGATCCCCGAAGCCTATGTGGCCCTAGTTAAACTGCTGTTAGCACTAAGCTAGCTAGTTAAAGTTTTTTTTCAGTATATATAGGCAAGCTACCAGTATCTGCATAGGTTGCAATCACACCTTGAAATTACAAGGCAGAAAACATTTTTTGCAGGCATTTCTGTGAGAGGTTGGAGAATGGGGTTGCAGGGAAGAGCTTTGCTTTGGTAGAATAACTCTTGAGGTGATGGTTGAAGGATGGGAGATTACCCTGAATAACTTCAGAACAGATTCCTTAACTTTAGAGTAATCTCAAGGCTTTCCAACAGCCTCTGTTACCTGGATGCTACCATCCTAGTGAGCACAGAACAGCAGTAGAATCACGTTTTAAAAAAAAAAAAAAAAGAAAGAATTTTTAGAATATGTAGAACATGAGAGCTATTTTAACTAAGTTTTGTTACCTCAGAAGTTACACCTGTTTCTAGAAGAGATGCAACCACATAAGCTGTCAGGGAGATCTTACCATGGATTCCACCCTGGAGGGCAACAAACAGAAACCACTGGATGAAAACTCAAGAAAAGGACACTGGATAAAAAGACTCTTGAAGCAAGACAAAGAATATGTTATAAGAGAAGCCATGGTATCACAGAACTTCTTTTCCTTTGCACATAAGGAGTATGAAATTTAGGAACCCAAGCCAACATTGGAGCTTCCTTCCCTAGCAATAGCTTGAGAACACACTCAATGCACATAACTTTATACTCCGGGACACGATTCTGAAGTGACGTCTCCCTTGCCATTCTCATGGGACAGCACACAGATACGTTCTGATAGACTTTTTTTACCTGAATTTCTCCTAGTTCTTCCTATATTATTCTAGCCTTGTAAGTGCAATATTCATATTAGGCTTAGGGAAACTGCATCATTTCATGCTTTGATAATAACTTAAAAAATGCACTTATTGCATGATTTTGAGTCTGTGTAGTTTTTACCTGAATGTCCTTATTTAGTATCCTGCCCATAGCAGGAAAGGAACCGTCTTCTTTCTGATGCTGGATGATCCAGTCTTTGGCAGCTGTCAGTTCTTTTGGGTCAATGAAAATAAACCCACGAGACTGCGCAAAGGACTTGAGGACAAAAGCTGTTAGCCTATAAATAAAATTTATCATCTTTACTGAGAAAACAAATTCAGAATAATGTATCAGTAAGGGGAAAACAACATTCTTAGAAAGCACAAATGTTAAAGATCTTGTTGGGGAAACAGTAAATATTAAAAAAAAAAAGGTACATAAAAACACCTGAACACTGTCCAAACTTCTGGATAAGAGCACGATTAAGGATCAACAAATTAAATTGACAAGTATAACTGGAAGATATATTTGTTTTAGTTATGACACACTCTGAAATTCAGTTCTCTTTTACAGGTGCTCACCTACTACCCAAATTATTTTATACATAACGAAAGCTTTTAAAATAAGAATCAATATCCTTATAAATACGGAATTATTTGCAGAGAATAGAGAGGAGTCAATTTTCCAACTTTATTACTGTCTTAACTAAAAAAAATAAATAATCCAGACCCATTGCTAAAGTCTGAGGCTGTGTTACACTTTACAGAGAATTAAGACTAAGAAAGCAACAGAAGTGTTTTTGGAATTCTAAACCTCTGACATACAACAAGTGTGAACTCTGGCCAGCTTTGGGAGATTGAATCATTCATTTACAAGGCTCTGAGGAATGGGAGGGTAGAAAGCATGCTGCCTGGCAGGGGATTTTTCAAGTGTTAAGTAATTCTGTGTCACCATATTTTACATCTAGGGACTGGGAGATGCCAGATACAAGATAAAAGTTTACTATCTTAGAAACAGCGAGGCAGCAGCATCATAGAAGTGGTACTTCCCTTCAGATGAGTTCATGAAGAAAATGAGTTTAAAGCAAAATACAGAGCAGATGGAAAAGCCAAATGGCAGTGCAAGGAAATGAATGAAGACAAGAATCTACTACATCTGAGACATTATAGGCAACTAACACGCTAATGTGATGTAACGTACAACCTTAAAAGCCATGGTTTCCTAAGGGGGACACTCGTGAGATGAGCTGACTTCTCAGTTTCATGATTTCTGGCTCATAGTGTTTGACACTGAAAGGTACTGCACTTCAATTCTCAGGGCATAAATCCACACCATTCCATTTCATCCATAAGGGCATATAAAGTACTTGGGAGAAAGACTTCTTTGGGGTTTTTTGGGTTGGTTTTGGTGTTTGTTTTCGTACCCTAGTAGAAGCCTCTGCCACTTCTAGGGACAGCAAGTGTCTCTGTACATGCCTCAGGTGAAGCTCCATTCCTTAGTGGAATTAGGTGCTTAAATGCCCCATACATTGTTACTCCAATTCCAGTAGACCAAATATGATCCTTACCTATAGCTTCTGTGCATAAAGCCTGGACATATTAGTAGATGTGACTACCTTAACTGCCCCTGAGTCTTGAAACGACTATAATACACCTACTAGTGTAGTATGAACACTCAGCAGCATTGAAACAGTAAGTCTATAGTCATTGAGTATTATTTCTGTTCTCCACTGTGTGTGATACCACGATGGAAGCTGGAAAATTACTCTTCTTTCCTTGCCAATTGTGTATTTTTCCCATTTAGCAAACACTGAATTTTCTAACTCTTTTTTAAATAGCAACTCACCACATACTCCCCGAGGAATCCCTCTCGCCAAAAGCACTGTATGAACCATCTTGTCTCTTGTAGGTCAGCTGGCGCTGGTAGCCTGGAAGTCACAAAAGAATTGGGGGAGTCCAAAATCCTCACACAGAGAAAAACAAGAATTTAAAGTGAATGAAGACTCAGGCCATCTGGCACTAGTATAAGGGATTGTGCTGCCCGAGGCAACCTCTTATTTTGCTGTGAGTGATAAAGCCAGCTCTGTGTACATATGCTGTAGCTTATTCAGAAATCCATGCAGCCTAACATCTGTAAGGCTACAATTCCTGCATTTTGGCCAGTGGAAATGTTAAAAATTTGATACCCCTCTGAAAAGATGCAGTATTAAAAGAAAGAATTTTACTTAAGCGTACAGCCATTCTCCTTCCATTTTACTGAAAGCACCATGCAGATGAAAAATTTTTTCCTTCAATGATATAACTGGATTCAGACTTTTCTCCAAAGCTGTTGCTTGGGTCAACAATAACAGCTGTGATCTTAACGTATATGAACACTTCCTAGCTACTAGGGCTGGCTTATAAGGTTTGTTTTAGACAGCAGTTATTAGGAAGTTGAATGCTGAAGATAAGAATTCTCTACCGGAACGTCTTTGGAGATTGAAAATAAAGATAGTCAAAATGCTCTTCCTATTAGGAAAAGAATTTGCTTGTTAAACCTGTTGGTCATAACCGTCAACTGCCCACGCTAATAAAGCACTCGAAGCCTCTATATTGAGGAATGGAGAACACATGCTTTGATAAAGCTCTTAAATGCCCATTGGAATCAAACCCTTCAGAAAGGGTATTTCTAACATATGTCAAACCTGCAAGAAGACCGTGTCAAAGACATTGAGTACCTGCTGAATTCTCTGACACATGAATAGACATTTTATTCCACACTGCATGACATGTTTATGGGAATGGATTACTTTTTCACTTCCGGAGGCAAAGTTTCTTTGTTGACCTCTCCAGATACAGGCAGCTCCACAATCCCCACGCCACGTCTGCCCATGACTCCTGTACTTTTTCCTGTTGCTCTACAGCCTTCTGATGCTCATATGGAACGCAGATTGAGTGGTTTGAAACATGGGAGGAACAAAGCCCTAGAGATTAATAATGCTCTTATAGTTAAAACACCTTTGCCTGGGGGTTGTGGGATATATACAGGTACGTGGCAGACAGCATAAGTAACTATTTTTTTCTTCCTCCAAACAATAGGTGTTACATTAAATTAGATTGCTTTTCTTCTATATAGGCCTCAGACACGATTTACTACTGAGCACTTCCTCCTTAAATTGTTCCTCAGCATTAATTTCCAGCATGTTAGGTGGACAAATTAAGTACTTGTATTTTCATATCAGTCTTATCATTTTCTCTGTTCTTTTATTCAAATGTTCATTTTGAGTTGACTTATGCTTCATTGCTCTTACATTTATTCTTCTTTGCTTGCTAGGTTGATAGTGGCACAGATTTTATGTCTTGCTTGCTCCTCTGTTTTCTAAACACTCCTCTAGATGCTTGGACTCACTGGAGAGGTTCACCTTTCTACTTTTCACCTGTTCACCTGCTTTTGTAGAACTGCATTGTGGGAAAGTAGAGAGATTACTGACTGGTTTAGCTCAGGTCACTTTTAAGATCAGGGAATATACGGGAATTGTTGGGTATCAGCACTTTCTATGACGGATGACTAAGTGATGAAAAAGTTTTCTGGCTTGGTAAGTCACAAAAGCCTTCTAGAGTGAGCAAACAGACTTTCCCATCTAAACCTTATACTTGGCAGGGCTCCAATAAACACAGAAAAGTTTAAAACTCTTGAGGATTTCTTCTGTAAGGGTTAATTAGCAGGCAGAGTTTGGAGCCAAAAACCTGGAAGGTTTGCAGATTCATAAAAAGAAACAAAAGCATATGATACTGCAAAGGAAACACTGACCTGTACTATTAAAAAATTCTGCTATCAGCATGCACAAAAAATTACAAGTGAAATGACTATAACCAGGCAAAGGAAGAAGCACTGAGCTTTTGCTGCCGAGTACAAGAAATATATAACATATTATATTTTTACATTTACATTTTCAGAGGAGAACCACCTAATCCTGTCACCTCTGATTTCATGACATGACTATTGTCTGACTCATACACAAGACAGCTTTGTCCCTTTAGGTCATTTTTGTTTTTAATGATCTCCTATTTCTTACTTGTCCTGAGAATTGCATTTAGTTATAAACTATTTTGCACATGGCTATTCCCAAACACATGCTGAGAAAAACAGTGCATAAAATGATAGATTGCTTTGAGCTGTTTAGTGAGATAGGACAGGACACTGAAAGGACAGGTAAAAGCCTTCATTATACGGCTCTAGGTTAAATACTTTGGATATTAACTTTTGATTTTGGGTATACTGTTACTAAGAAAATACTGTTAAAAAAGAGAAAGTTCAGAGAAGAGCCATGTTGCAACTAAAGGACTGAAAAGACCATTTATGATTAAGGCAAAAAACCCTACATCTACAGATTTTTACTAAATTTGATTTTCCTTGACTTTCTGAAATGTTTAAACATAGAAATAAGCTGCCTAAGGCGGGGTGGGGGGCGGAAATCAATAAGCATGTTGACTAGGAGTTATTGAAGGGAAACACAGGCTACATATCAAGGCAAAACATCTTGCCATCCAAATCTGTTAACCTGTGAGATTATTCTACAAGAAATGATGAATCCTCATCACTTGGGATACTCTCTAATTAGAAAGTACAACGTGATACCAGTAAAACTCTTCTAACTTACAAGTCTTTCCCCTTCTATAAATTTTAAGTGTAATAAGTTACCTTGAACAAGGTAATCAGTAGCTTCGCTCTCCACCTCGTGACTGAGTTGTTTGGTTTTCTGCAGATACTTCAGGACAAAAACATTAGGAGCAAAATGGATCATGTTCTGCTCCCCACATCCAAAGGGTAATCGCAAAAGATTGTCCAAGTTGTTCAACGTAGGACCCATTACATCTCCTGTTTGAAAACGAGGCGATATGTTTGTATCAAGGAATTACACTTCCTTTTGATATCCTATGGTTAAAACCCACTTGATCACTAATTTCTACTAGCTACACATAGTCAACTTAAACAAACTGTATCATAAATTGGAAGTCCTTCAGATGTTAGGTCTTAGCCCTTCAAGCTCTTGCTGAAATACAAGAAATTTCACGTTTCAGAGTTTGATTATCCATGACTCCCCAATTTAGATTACTAGTTTAGA
Source organism: Phaethon lepturus (assembly GCF_000687285.1). Lineage (NCBI taxonomy): Eukaryota > Metazoa > Chordata > Aves > Phaethontiformes > Phaethontidae > Phaethon > Phaethon lepturus. Next base: position 26,480 of record NW_010531362.1, on the reverse strand, counting down.
ACACAGCACAATTTGTGATTATGATGAATATGAAAGGAATACTATGAATTCTAACAGACAGTGCCTCTGCAAAGCCCTCAGATGGTATCAACTTTAAGTCACTGTCAACTCAAGCAGTGTTCAAACAAGTGACCAAAAAAATATTTATTTGTCCCAGAACTAAGCAGCATATACCTCTGCAACTGCCTATCTTATCTGGTCTTTATTACTCAAACACTGGTCAGAAGCAAGTAACAGCTGGAGTATATCTCTTCATATTTGATAAGTGGTACCTAGTGATACCTCCTCATAATTGATACCTATTATTGAAGCCGTAGCTCTTTCTGATCCTGGAATTATGTTGTGGGGAACTCCAAGAGTAAATGCTTCATTGTGATTTTCATCAGTCTCTTCTTTTCTCCAAATTTTAAACTCTCCCATTGACCCCCAGCCTGTGGAAAAGCCAATGTACTTCACCTCAAGCTGTTTGGGGACTGTCCACTCCACAATAATAGACTCATTTAGCACCCGAGTACCATGGCCAACCTAAAAGAAACAAAACACCATGCAGTTCCAAGAACCCACACATAGGAAGTCAGACTGCCACGTGTCCTAAGACCCAGTAACTTATGTGTGCATCAGAGAACACTGTAAATGGACCAGTACCTTTCTCTTTCCCACCCACCAAACAATCCAAGGAAGTTTAATGAGAATTCCACAGGCTTGAACTCCAAGATTTTCAGCACATTTAGCACTAAAAACATCAAAGACTGAGGTCCTGAGAACGTAAAGTGGCAAGAAGATATGTTCCGATTAAAACAGCCTGATCAAGAATTAATACAGAAAAAGCAACAGGAACGAAGCTTTCAGAACGTATCTTCTTCTACAACAAGCCTAATGAAAATCTGCCGTATATGTGCTCAAACTCTGTTTAAGAAAGCAAGAGACTTCCAGATCATTATGTAGATAAATTCACTACCTGGATAATTCCATTTTTCCAGCTGATCCAGAAGCTGCGGAATTCATCCCAGGAGAGGATACCAGCTGTGTCCCTGCTGACCACCGGCTCACCCATTTTGCTTATGGAAATCCATGTTTTAGTATTTTGATGTCCACCAATAACAATCTCAGTCATCTCTGCCATGTCATGTGGACCAGCGGACAAGGCCAGGTGAGCATCATTGTGTGCTTTCACAGCAATGTCAAAGTGTGTCATCTGGGCAGGTTTCTGCATGTATTGGTACTCATATTTGTTAGGTGTAGAAATGTGTATTTTCTCTAGTCAGAAAAATAATGGAACGTTGTAAGAATTAGAGCTTAGCTCACATACTTCAAATATACCCCACAGTTAACTACTAAAATGTAAACAAACAGACCTTTCTTAAGTACATGTTCTTTTTTCCAGCTTCTCTTAAACAAACTATAAAAGTATATGTGGATGTTTCTTCCCATCTTCTATTTATACCCCCTTCCAATATAAAAGATCCTTCAATTCAAACTGCTCAGCTGGATTACTTATGAAGCCTGTAAGTGATTTTTCAGTTCTAATCTAGTAGTCAAAAGCATCTCTGTTTAGCTACTGGAGCCAACTTTGAGCTATCCAAATCTCAGGCAGAAAGAACATACTGATTCCAGAACTGAATTTTAAAACACGAGCTGAAAATATAGTACAGTCACAGTTACTGTCCACAGTGCTGAATACCTAAACTGTTTCATAAAGTAAAGGAATTTAATTGCCATTTCCAGAAATCACTTGGGCAGTTAGAGCAAATTCATAATTAGCCAGCCAGGTAAGAAAGACTCTTTATTCAAAAGTTCCTCCTACACACCATAACTCATTAATCATAGAGAAATGGAAACAAAGATTTTTTTTTTCCTAAATTTTTTTTTTTTCATGAGATGAAGCCACATGTTTCTATTTATAACTAAATCAAACAAACTTAATTTATCTCATTCAAACAATGAACTTACCATTTGGGCAGAAGAACACACTATAGGTGTATTCTCTGGACAGTCCCTCTGGCTATATAAAGACAGAAATTCATGCAGAAAAATACAGTGCTTGGATTAGCAGTAACAGTTACTCAGTTTTACTTACAAAATACATAAATAATATTCTGCTGCTGTACAGTGTCTTATATCCTTTATAGAAAAGTTATTACACTGTATTCTGTTAGCTAGAGCTATACTAACCACTACCAGTGAACCTGACATCACAGTGTATTTCTTAGATGAACAGAGCAAGCTTATCTGATAAAATTTCTATCCCTTTTTTTCTGAACAGCACTGAAGATTCACCTGTATGAACTCAGAACCAAATGGGCCCTTTCTCTACACGTACCACAAAAAATGGATTATTTCCAGTCACGTAAACATACAATAAATCAACCTGAAGATTCTTATAAAGCTACTGAAGTTTCATTAACTACCTAAAAACTTTCAAGATTTGCCCAACCAGTTATAATTTTTTTTCGTCAAGTATTACAAATTCATATTTTCTTACCTCAATAATAACACTACTGCGAACATAATCCACTCCCACTGGGGTCCTTTTGTCCATATAATTGTCCTCTGAGTGCTTGCCATTCTTTAAGTTCTGCATCCCTTCCTGACAGCAATTAGTTCCACCATAAGCAAAAGCTTTTGCTAAGAAACAGAAGGGAAAAGATGCAGAGATTTTGTGATAGGAAGATCTTCAGGAGTTCAAGTGAAGATCTAAACTAATTAGATACAGTTCATTACCAATACATCAAGTGTTTTGTAATTACAGCTCTCATATTACCTTTATTCCACACGTATTTGAACAGTCACATCTAAAATCGAACAGTATTTGGACAGTCAAAGGGCAACAGAGAAACTCTTTCCTAGTTTCCAGCGTTACACAATTTTTACTGTGATTATTTGCTTGAAAGATGTACAGAATTTGTTGTTATTCTCCTATTTAAAAATTTCCACAGATCTCTTCAGGAAGATGTAACAGGTCCAAACCTTACATGACCACGTATCACACAACAGGAAGACTGATGGCTAGGGAAGCTCCTGAACTTTGTTCATACAGACTCTTCAGTGCATTACAGCTATAGAACCTGTTTCTAAGAAACAGGTGAGGTTGAAAAGCTAAGTTGGCAGAAAGTGGAACAAATGATTCCACTTTGGCGTACTAGGGAAATAAGAATTTTCTTCTGAAAGAGGAATAAAAAGGAAACACTTGTAAAAAATCCTTCAAGCAGCAAGCTATTTTTATTTCTATACTACCAGTGATGTTGCTCAGTCCAAGCTCATTGAAGGACAAAACGATAGAGGTGGGTTTAGCTTCCCCAGGGGCAACGCACTTCTTTCTTGTCAGATGGTGCTTCCCAGGATGCCCAACAAACTTTATGCCTTTTGGAACAGAAATCTTCACATGGACCTGTCAAAATTTTTGAATGCCATTTATTGCATGTTTCAGCTGCAAAACCAACCGATATATATGAGAAATCTGAAAACCACAAAATGCTTAATATAATCATAGCATGCACAGATTATTAATTCTTCAAACCTTCTAGTAATGTATTTGACAGCATTACTTTCAGTTGAGCAATTCTACAAGTAGTTCAGAATGATACTGCAGGAGCTAGACAGATAATTAATTTAAGTAAACATCTAGTGAGATGCGATTTCTTAAAAAAAAAAAAGTTCTTTCAAAATAAACTACTTTCAGTAGCTTTCGGATTATGAAGGAAATTCTCTCTGTGGTTCAGCATAAGCTTCCTAATTGCCTTCCCTGCATTTTTCAATATTTGTATTTCTGAAGTGTTCCAAGACACTTCAGACGACTACAGCTGTTTCAAGCTAAAAGTAAATAAAGCAGTGACATTTATTCATACTGAAAAGCAAAATTGTTATCTTGTTCAAAGCATTTATGCTGACCTTATCGCTACATTACCACTATACCTTATCTACTGTAACTTGTAGCTCACGTTTTGGTAATAAAACATAATTTAGTGACTTAGCAACGGGAATAAAGAGGGCCATTACCTCTACACAGACAGCTAAGTAATTGTAGACAGTCAATGGGATTTTGGTCTGTTCTCCCCGGATGACGTGGTATGGCAAGGTGAAATCAATGAAGAAAGGTTTAAATGTCTTCAGTTCTGTTTGACTGGCAATGCCCAACCCCTTCTCTTCAGACAGACCCACAGCTTCAGTTATCCAGGTAGTGATGGAGTCTGGCACTTCCACATGCAGCTGTGCTTCTCCTGATATATTACTACCAAAGAGAACAGGGAATAACTTGGGTTGATCAGACTAATGAAATGCTCTTGAAAGAAGCTAAAGCACACAGGGCCAAACGTTTTGGGGAATTCCCTCCAGATTCAAACTTACAACATAGCATCAGTGTCAGCTTTGAACAGCAGCTTATAAAGGGCTCCATGTTTTCTATCAGGTTTTTTGAGACCTAGGCACATTTATAAGGAGCAGAACAGCAAGCAGTTGCTTCTGCAAAACACAGTCTAACATACAAGTTCTTACCGGAGTAAAAGCTTTACAGGCATTTGCAGACTCATTATAAAGTCACTTTTCTTAGAGGCAAACATTTGCAGAAAGTAAAAGAAAGTAAAAGAAAGTAAAAGAAAGTAAAAGAAAGTAAAAGAAAGTAAAAGAAAGTAAAAGAAAGTAAAAGAAAGTAAAAGAAAGTAAAAGAAAGTAAAAGAAAGTAAAAGAAAGTAAAAGAAAGTAAAAGAAAGTAAAAGAAAGTAAAAGAAAGTAAAAGAAAGTAAAAGAAAGTAAAAGAAAGTAAAAGAAAGTAAAAGAAAGTAAAAGAAAGTAAAAGAAAGTAAAAGAAAGTAAAAGAAAGTAAAAGAAAGTAAAAGAAAGTAAAAGAAAGTAAAAGAAAGTAAAAGAAAGTAAAAGAAAGTAAAAGAAAGTAAAAGAAAGTAAAAGAAAGTAAAAGAAAGTAAAAGAAAGTAAAAGAAAGTAAAAGAAAGTAAAAGAAAGTAAAAGAAAGTAAAAGAAAGTAAAAGAAAGTAAAAGAAAGTAAAAGAAAGTAAAAGAAAGTAAAAGAAAGTAAAAGAAAGTAAAAGAAAGTAAAAGAAAGTAAAAGAAAGTAAAAGAAAGTAAAAGAAAGTAAAAGAAAGTAAAAGAAAGTAAAAGAAAGTAAAAGAAAGTAAAAGAAAGTAAAAAACCCTAGGCTGAGATCCTGGATAAAAATAGTTCAGCAATAATTTATTAAACAGCTAGTGAAACAAAAATAATTTTTCTTGGAACCCATTGTCCTTGTATACATTGCCACACTGCAGACTCTGCTTGAACGTAAGGGCAAATGAGAAATTTTCCAGACACCAAGTTCAGCAACTGCTTGTCCAGGGGAGCATATTTTGATTCAGAAACATTTTGGTTGGTTGGCTTTTGGAATGCCCAACTCAGAAAATTTCCAAAAACATAATTTTCTTCCAATGAAGATTGAAACTAATTATTAAAAATTAAATTTCTGTTCTGAGTATTTGGCTTTACTGTGCATACCACAACAGGGTATCATAAACCTGGTATCCTCTTCCATGCTTTATAATAATAGAAATTCAATTTTGTTCTGCAGACTTTGCTATTTCCCTCCTGCAAAGAAGCTTTGGCCTTGCCTGGAACAGAAAACATTTCCTCTAAAGCAAGAACAAAAGCTATTTCATGGCTCAACTGGCAGGATGATTGGTGCAGTTATGAGTACACCCTAAGGTTGTTTTCTCTCAAGTTCTTATTTATTCCCCAGAGCTTGATACACATGCTGCTAGCTCTGTAATCTTTTGAGAGCAACATGCATCTTAGTTGGCATAGAAAACGAGACAGCAAGGTCTTCAGAATAAGCTCTGCGAGGCTACAGCATAACACACTGTCTTTCAATGCTGCAATACCACCTGATTCATATCCAGGACGAACTGAAGAATTGCACTTTCACTGCTTTTCAGCTGAAGGTTATTTACATTTTAGGCACCAATGAAGTACCTTTACGTTCAATGTGTAAATCAACCGTTGGCAATTTTCAATGAGCCCAAGCTCTTCTAACTGTCAGTAACTAGGCAGTATGTCATGTACCGGTCT
>NW_010531362.1:16820-20398 GCF_000687285.1 Phaethon lepturus | reverse complement strand
AGGGAAAGGATTAAACCAAATAGTTTGATAAAAAACCCTATTGATCACTATGCCTTTGAATAGGCATGCTGGGTTCAGTTTCCAAGCACTCTGGCCAAGGAATATGGTTCCCCCACTCAAACTACAGAGTGCGAAGCCTGGGAAATGCACTTGGCTTGACAGCACCACAGCATCAAGTCATTTTAACTTCTTTTAAGCACACTAGTTCCTTAATATTTAGGTCTTCATCCTAACTGGATTTAAGTAGCTGGTACCTGCAATAAACTTGAGCTCTGAAGAGTAAGCAGAAGGGTGTCCTAGCTCCAGAACTGGCAGTATTCCAGTCTGCTTAACCAGACAATTTGTTGCAGCTGATGTTCTTTCCACTGGGATTTCAGCCCATAACCAGCATTAACATTATTTTCACACATGAGGGCACTTACTCTTCTGGGCGGGGGGCCAAAGTACACACACATTTCCAGCCATTAGACCCTCCGTCCAGGCTCTAGGAATTTTTAGAATTGGTTTGGGAAGTTGACATTAGGCTTTTGTTTCTTTTTTGAGGATTGTATATTATAATTACAAATGATAGGGAAAAAAAAATATCTTCCTGTTCAAGAGAGTGGAAATCAAGGAATGCTCAACTCAGTTGTTTCTATGAAATGAAGTGGAGAAAATGCAATCTGCAACTTTTTATTCCACACTCTCCCACTTATAATTAACTGCCCCAGCTTGCTGAGGCCCAAATGGGCACTTCTGGAATTCTTTGTGTATTTCTACAAAGCATATTTCATGCTCAATTGAACAGATTTGAATACACTTGCTGCAAGTTCCTGTCAAATTTAATTTATAATCATTTATTGAGAATTAAGTTTACTTGCAAACCTAGAGAAGCCTTTTAATAATTGCTTCAAATTATCTTAGATGTGCTGTTTCTGGGAGAGATTAGTTATCTGTTTATTAATTTCTTTAGTTCCAGCTGTACCAGGTGGAAACCATGATTGATTGGGCAGTAAATTAAGGTTTGGGGGAGATGTTCTTGCATCAGAAGAAAGAGAAAGAAGGGCTCTGGGCAATTTAAAAAGCGATCAGCATAGCATACTCACCAGTGCATGGTTAGGCCATCCCAGCATTTACAGAAGCTGTTCTGCCTCCATCTCCTCACACATATTACCCTGGGATCATTTTCCCACTAAAGCATACGCAGCAACTGATGCTGGAATAGGGGTGGGAAGGAATAAAAACACTAGCACTCACTGAAGTTGACATTTCTGGATTATCCCAGGGTCCAAACACAAATCCAGACCCAACTCATTCCCCATGATAAAGGGAAACTGGCACTTCTGAGGGGCTGGTCTTGCCTCTCGACTGTGAACTCTAGCAAGAGTTCCCATTACCCTTTGCTTCCGTAAGTGGTACATCGAATTCAGGTTTCTATGAAGATATTAGCACGGAGCTAGACGTGCATCATCACTTTATATCTTACAGGCCCTTTTTATTGCAAGAACAGTCTGACTTTTATTTATCATGAGGCAAGTTTATGCAACAGGTAGTTCCTCACAGTAGCTAATCACTGCAAACCTATATCCTCACTTGCTCTTCAGTAGCTTGTTGATACACCCTTTCCATAAGTGAGTAAAACCTAGAAATGTGTTTAACCAAACCACTGCTCCTTTTCTTCCCTGAAGATACTCCTCTGTTTGTGACACCACAGTGAATTATACATGGGTTGCAATGTAGTCACAACCAACAGGTTCAACCTGAAGTAAGTGAATACACTTCAAGATCAGATGAAATGTTATAGACAAAGATTACTGATTAAAGCAGTAATGAAGAAAAGCAAAAACAACAACAAAATATCAGAGAATGCCGACGTAACTCCAGGAGGTTTTAAATAGCTTTGTTTTCTGCAGCTGAAGAGGATACAACCCTCTGGATATAATTAAGGGAATTCCCTGTTAATACCTGACATTGAGGCAGTGCCAAATCCATGTTTCAGGAAAGAAGGTTCTTTTTCTCTTCTCTGCTCTGCTAGAACAAGAAACAAGTCTTTGGCAATGAATTCTTTTAATAAGATGGTTTTAACAGTAACTGACAAATCAGTGTTATCACTTGAATGCAGCTCACATGACCAACCAAAACTAGCTAGCACAGAATCATTAAAAAGTGAATGGGTGTATCATTCAGAACACAAATTACATAGTCTTTCCAAATGATCCCACTGTGCACACACACATCAAACAGCCTGGAGACATAAAGAAGAATCTAAAAAAAAAAAAGTATAAACAAGATAATCTTAAGAACTAGCATAAAAATATAATCTAAAAAAAACCTCAGAACCATTTTATGATCCAAATTGCTTCACCAAACAAAATCAAAGGGAGAATACAGAGCATGTGACTTCCCATGATATGACGACAGGGCCTTACTAATAGCAGTTACGGCAATCACTACGTTATATTCCCTTTTTTTTCTTCTCTTGGAATTGTCTTGATCTCTAATACTTCCATAATTTGTTCCATTTTGCTACACCTGTGATGCTTCACTATTTTTTTCTTAACTAACCTCCAAAACTTACTCTGCTAAGAGAGGCCACCAAGTGGTTCAGAATACAAAGGGAAGGCACATCCTCAGCTTGCAGCATTAGTGATAGTACTTCACAACTTTTTCTTCCTGCAGTCCCTCATTTTATTTATTTTGACCAATAGCTGAATGGTCAAAATAATGAGCAATGAGCAACTCTGCAAAACAAGGGCAGCAACTAATTCACAAAAAAATGAGATATGCAAAGAGTTGCAAATGATCCTTTTGAGGAATTTTACTTTGCATTTTTCCAGAATTAATTTAAAGTAGGCTCAGTTATAATTTTTGCTAGGTCTATCAAGACAATGGAATGGTGTTTCCTCACTACCACCTTGTCTAAACCAAGCAATTTCCTATGCGCATGGAGGTGGAAATCAGCCGAGAATATAGGATAAAAAATAAATAGCTAAGAGTATCAGACAATATGCATTACAACAAAAATGTTACCTTGGTGCTATTTTAGAATGCATTGTAGCCACCAATGTCCCAGTATGCGGCTGAAAAGCTGGGACAGCCTCATCCGTGTACATGCCTCCATTCTGTCTGTGGTTTAAGCTGACTATATCAGTCATTACAACCAAGCCAGTTTCCTAGACAATAAAAATGAGGACCACAAAACAAAAACCAGCAACAACAACAAAAAGAGAATTAAACATGTACCAATAAAAACTTTTCTGAATAGAACCCCCAAACCCTATTCCAACATTTATGGGGTAAATGTCAATTGAAACTTGAGGATTTTTTAGAACTTTAACCTAAAAATTACTGTTAATGCGAAAATATGTAGGCACTTTATAGGCAGAGCTTTTACAAGAAAGCTCTTGTTTGCTTGGAAAACACATTTAAACCAGTATCTAACATTACTGGGCATGTGTAACTGCCAGGCAGCTACAGGTGAAAAATTATTACACATATTTTTCCCCTAGAATATTACATTACAGCTTTTTACCCTTCCTAAAAGTTTCCAGTGTGTTCTGCTGCAGTTAGCAGGCAGCTCTCACATCAGACATCACCGA
>NW_010531362.1:313-16789 GCF_000687285.1 Phaethon lepturus | reverse complement strand
AATGCCAAGCAAAATGGAAACTGTCCACACAGCTTCACAGTAAAAATACAGAATTCATAAGAAAGCTGTCTGCCAGCTCTGTCCCCTAAATGCACTTATTCATAAGAGACAGCAGTTCCCAGACGCCAAAGGGAATATGAGCTTTGTTCTCTCTATATACTCATCCAATTATTACAAATCAGGTATACAGCAACGCATACATACCAGCTATTAACGTATGTACCTTTTCCTGAGAGCTTACGCCTCTCAGTAAGAAAAAAAGTATCAGAACAAAAACCCCAACAGATCGCAGGGAGAGAAGCAGCAGCGACTCCTGCAGCAGTGGATAGCAATGAGGATTTAGAGTTTATGATTAAGAGATTGAGGCATTGGGAGAACATGTGGAAGTCTACGGGGTTTAAGAAAAACAATAGAACAATTTAGCTAACATGGCGGAAGGGCAAAGAATGAAGAGACAGAGTATCAGGGTAACCTGATCAAGGATACAAAGAAAACATTACTGATCTTTCACACAGATGGCCACAGAAGCTGGCAGAACTGGGGCAGGAAAGAAGTTTAAAGGATTTCCAAAGAATAGTCTAAAAGGCAAAAGGCTATAAGAAAAGACTCATGTTGCACCTTCCTTCCCTGTCGAAGTAACTGCAGAAGAGATCTGCATGCTCACCCGTGCCTGGAGGAACCTTCTGGTCCCCTGTCTGATCCTCCAGGGCATCAGCATGAATGCCCTCACCCAACAGGATATCTGCCCCTCTCATCAAGATTGGCCAAAATCAAAGCACGTTTCTCCAACATCTTTGCTGGAACAGTGCACAATCTGTTCTCAGAAATTACTTTTCAGTCTACACCCTGAAGAAACAGCCCTGACGTGAAAAAAAAAAAAAAAACGCCTATGCAGCTGAATATTATCCTGCAAACATGAAAGTAAACAAGACGCTCCACAGAGAAGTGAGGCTGATTCTTCCTACTGTAAACGCGAAGCGAGCATCCTTGGTGATGTCCCAGTGCCAGGGAAAGACAGATGATCTACGGCGTCTACGTGAGGACATGCCTGGCCACCAGAAGTGCCCTTCTTCCTTCGGAGCTCCAAAAGCATCAGATACATCATATTCTGCAAGCTCTTGAAAAACCTGCAGGGAAAGGGGAGATACGGCTGTCCTTAGGTATAAAGGCTATTTACTAAAGGTAAAGTGCAGATAGTAGTATTAAGAAAAAGACATCAGTGCCTTAAGTGTCCTTTTACCTGACTGGCTGTCAGCTGAAAACCTGTCTTCAGCAAGTAGACACTCTTATCCACAGTGGCAATGCAGACGCAGCTTGATTTTGCAGCTCTGACCTTGATGTTCACAACATCACCAGGTCTGGTGTCATTTGCTGAGAGCGCCACTGCAACCTAGGCATTTAACATTAAATCCCTTTATCTTGACTCAGACAAAACTACAAAGAATAACGAGACACCACCCCTTCTTCTCCGCTAGCTGCATTGCCAGTACCTGATTTTCAAAGGAGGACTTCACAGAGAACTGCAAGCTGTCTGTGACCCCTTCTCCATTCTCCCTGACGTAATACACCAGCAGACGGCCCAAGGGAGCCATGTTGTGAACTACTGTGAACCGGAGGAATGTCATGCAGACCTCAACCTCTGCTGCAGGGATACTGGTCGGTGCTAAAAATAGATTGTAAAAAGGACAGTGTTATTTATCAAAACCACATCCAAATGCTGTGAGGCACAGAACTCTCCACCCAGGACTTGCATCCTTCCCTTGTTCCTGTTGCATAAACTCTTCTTGAACCCAGAATCTTTTCCCTTCCTTTCTTTTCCTTATGTAAGCTGATAGGCAATTAGCACCCATAACATAACGAGCAGTATAGAGAAAGTGGATAGAGAGTGACTACCCAGTGTTTTTCCTGACATAAAATCAAGGAATATACAATTAAGTTGTTAAGCCATTTAAAATAAAAAAAAAAAATAGCTATTCTATTGCTGCAGAAACACTGATGCGAGAAAAAGTATAAATGGGTTTGAAAAAGGATTATGCAGTTTATAGAGCATCGTTTCACTAGCAGCGGTTAAATAGAATCATAGAATAGTTTGGGTTAGAAGGACCTTTAAGGATCACCTAGTTCCAACTCCCCTGCTGTGGGGAGGGGACACCTTTCACTGGCTCAGGTTGCTCAAAGCCCCATCCAACCTGACCTTGAACACTTCCAATGATGGAGCAACCACAATGTCTCTGGGCAACCTGTAAATACAACAGCTCAGAACCAACCTTCAGTGCAGAAAGTTACTACGAATTCTTAAACCATTGATTACCAGAGGCTGGGTGGGTACATCTAGGGAAGTTTCTTTTACTTTTCCTCTAACTATCTGGAACCGGCTGCTATTGCAGACATGTTACTAGGATAGACAGATTTTGCCTTTGGCAGCTGTTGTACGCATCTTCCCAAGCATACCATTCTTTATCCCCCTGTTCCCTGAATTCATCAGATTTGTACCTTTCTGTTATTCCTCATACAAACTAGGAGTCCACGCTTCATTTCCCTTCCGTGTGCTAACTGCATGAACTTCTCCTTTAGACGGACTGATGGCATGGATCACGCTAATGTCCTCTTCCTAGTTTAAGCTCAACCAGCTTAGTAAATTCCCTCAGCCCCATCATGCGCTTCCCTACCACTCAGCTGATCCCAAGCAAAGCATGTTAAGAAAGACTAGAGTTTTCTTAACAGCAAAAGACTACGGAAAAACTAGAGAAAAGTCTCCAAGAGTGATCCCTCTTGGAGAAATTTATCTTTTTTCTATATGACTGTGTGTGCAATGGATATCCCTATTTTTCTTGCACAAAATTATTCTATGCCCTTTAAGGAGCATCAAATCCAAAAAAGAGGATACTTAGGTTTGCAGAAAGGTAGTTTCTCCCTGAAAACAGAGGCAAGCTTGCATTTATGATGCTAGTTACCTGTTTCTGGGAAGTGTGTGATATCAGTGTTCTTCTCAAAGGGAAAGGTGGCTCTTTTGCTCCTCTGTTGGGTGATGTTACTGGACTGCAGTCCTGAAAGCACAATGTTGCCTCGCGATGCCACTTCATAATGTAGAGTGAAGTTGCAAGGACATGTGGACTTCACTGCAATCCAAGCCTCCTCTCCTACCTGCACCCAAAGACAGAAAAGCGAAAGATCTGGTCCGTTACAATGCATGCTTTTTATTTATAAAGCACAGAAGTCTACTTGGGTTTCAGTCCACAAGAGATGTGACCCCTCTCCTAAGAAATGTATGCATTGAAAAGTACACTACATTAGCACTGTTTCCATGGTCTTTCTTCACAATAAAAAGGGGCCTGTGTTCAGCTCTTCATTCCCTGCAAATCTACCAGGAGAATGGGCTGGGGGGTTGTATGCATTAATGAAAACAATAAAGGAATCTCTGGAATCCTGAAAGTTAAGCCTTTTGGCACAGAGCAGCTGTCAGAATTGGTTGAATTTTAGACACCCCTTCAGTAGTCCAGCCCAAAAAAGAAAGAGATAGGTTGGGGGTGGGAAGAGATGTGTGTTTGAGAGTCTTTGCAGTTTAATTGAGATTACACATGGTGATTACTTTCATATGACAAATACTAATTCAAACATTACCAATGTGGCATGAAATTACTGGGAATAGATCTGAGGGAAAAAGCTTTCAAATTACACAAACCTTGATATTAATTTGCAAGTCTGGCACTCAAGGAGCTGTCAAACACACAAATAAGGAGAAGAGAGCTTCTTTTTTCTGGTTAAACTCATCTGATGCCTGCAATAGGCTTCAGAGCAGCACACTGACTTCCTGCACTTTTTGTGCACCGAAGTCCTATACCCAGAGGTACTTGCAAAGTACTGAATCCCCTGGAAACAAAATCCCCCAAATACCACCAATCTCCACAGAATAGACATCGGTGACTCAGTCACAGGATTAGGACTGGGTCATGGCTGGCTGAGTAATAAGCCTTCTGTGGAGCAGCCGGCCTTCCTAGGAACACAAACTTCTTGCTTCTGGGATATAAGGAGCAGCTAACACTTGCGTTAAGTCAGATTTCTTCAGCAACTTCCACTCCTGATCCTCCTGCTATTTAAAGCATAGCAATGCCCAACTAAGACCATTAAGGCTGAATAGAAATGTTAAATCCCAATGAAGTCTTTTGAAAAACCTCTTTCTTCAGCACTAACACTGTTATCTTTCCAGAATGTACATATGGTACAAACCAAAAAGGCAAGGGCTTGAATACAAGGAGTTGCTAACGGCTAAATACAGTGAGAATGCCACAGAGTCCAAGAAATGCCTCGTGACATTAAATATTTGAAGTATTAAGAATTCCCCAGTGCAAATGATGAAACAATTCATTAAAAAATGAATGTAGCTAATTGGAACACCCAGTAAGAGCTGGCAAAGCAGGGAAACAGTTCCCACATCAGCTGGTCATCCAACTCCTAGCTTTCCCACAGAAGAATTAGTTCTAATCAGGTTATAATAAGAACAATGTGTTCAGATTAGCAGTGTATAATCCCCTTTCCATACCTCAGGAAACTTGTAAAAGATTAATTAGCCATTAAACTACCATGAAATGCAATGATAAAAAAATGGTCTTATTTGGATACAAAGAGTCTGAAACCAACCTGACGGATCTGCTGATAACAGAAATCTAAGTGCGTATATTGCCAAGACCTACTTTTTTTTTTTCCCACAAAGCAATAGGCAGACCCTCAGAGCACCTTCTTAGGTAGAAAAGAAACCCTGAACAACTCTCAGTAAAACAATATGCAACGGAAACCATGGTTAAATCAGATCTTTCCTTTAGGAAAGAGATCATGACAACTTTTATATGGAAGGACTGACTACATTTTCAGAGACTCCAACAAAAACTACACAAGAAAAGAAGATAACTATGTTCATAGTATGATAACTGGAAGACGAAACAGACCCAGCTGAGATTTAAACTGGAAATTCTAGTGAGACTACATAGCCCTAGTTTGGATCTTTAGTAATTAAGCTACTCCCACTAACATCCCTTCTAATCTTTCAGCATTTGTTGACTTGAACTAAAGCATGTCATTTTCACTACACAACTCGTATGTGAATGTTACTGGAGGTGCACAGAACACACACTCAAATATGAAAAACTTAAATGCTGTCGCTGCCTATACCCACCCTCCCTCCCCTGTCTCCGTAACACAAAGGAGAATGAAATGCTGCGCAAAGCATCAAAGGCACTTTGCTTAAAACCATGTGCAGTCCACGTTGAACAATTATTTGGTGGCTGAAGTGCAGCTACTTCAACCTTTGTAGTGGAAACAATAATAGCCCAGGATCTCAGAAACAGAAATGGCTAGAAATATTTAGTTAGAACAAAGTACTTTAAGCCAAGAAATGCAGTTGTTGCCACGATGAAATATGAAGCCAACATACCTGGAAAGGTTTATTTGGTGCCTGGAGCTGGATGTGACACTTGCTGGGCGAGTACCAGCTACTGATGGACAAGTAGTTTGGCAGATATTGATCTCCAGATGGTTTCCCATCAATCGCTGTCACTTTGGTCTTAACAAAAGTTACATTTGAATGTTATGCATGCATAGAAAGCCCGATTTGTATGCGCTGCTTCCACTGTATCCCCATCTCCCATTTTACGCTATCCAGCTGTTCATCTCTTGTCATCTTTACATAGCAACGGTATTCTCCAAATATTGGACCCTTACTACTACATTAAGCTGCATTTGGAGAAGCACCTTATCATGATGGTTATCAACATCAGTTCTATTGGCAGGAAGAAACAAAGCAAGTGTTTGCTGCATTTAAATCAAGAAGTTGAAGCTAAAAGGCACTGATTTCCTGTTTGTAGCACTGATTTATGAAGTGCAGGTTTGACAAGATTAGTTACATTAAAGCCCGCTAATCCTATAAAGAGCTTTCACCCACCTCCAGCCAGACATATTGGGCAGCTGTAGGGATGGAAGGGATTTCAAACTCTACCAGGCCATTTCTTGATACCAGTTCACTTGTATAAACGTTGTCCTTTGGTGTGAGCTCAGCTTTAATTCGAATAGTGACTCTGTCAGCTGGACTTCCATCAGGGTAAGTGACTTCAACCTACACAGTTTCATTTATAGAACAACAGGTTTTACACTATAGGCAATTCCAGTCAATGACAGAAACAGCAGGTGGGGAAACCACACCAGAACATGGTGTAACATCCTGGGATCAAGTCAGTATAACCTTGCATCAGCCACATGCCAGTGTCTCTACATTTAATCTTACCTTTCCTTTGTAAGGCAATCCAGGTTTGAACTGTTTTCTGGTATCCTTGGAGTACTTGATATCAATCAGCTGTTTCTGAACAGGTGTTGAATCGTCAAATGTAACCTGCTTGCTCCCATCAGAGCTGATCACCGTGGCCCAGATATTGACTGTGCCTCGAAAGTGTTCTGGAACATCAGCTGGCATCATGTCTTTCACACACACATCGAAAACAGCAGAGCCATCAATCTAGGAAGTGTGTTGGGGAATGGAAACATAAGTTTGCATTCAAAAAGGGTCTAGAAGCCAAACCTAAAGCACAGACACTTGATAGGAGTTTGTAGCAGTATTTTTAAAGGATGTGGAGTGGAGGGAATTAACTGGGGAGTAGGTGAAGGAAGGAGGAAAGAAATTTTCCTTCCTCACCCATAGGGTGGACTAGCTGTGTCACAGTCCTTCATTCTCATGTTCTCCCTCAACCCCATATGTTCTAAAAGCAGATTAATACTATGCCAACAAATTCTCATCTCCCCCAAATCATAAACATACAAAAGATGTAAAAATCTGTAATATTTTATTATGGCGGACCCAATTATTACATTTATCCATTTATTTTCTTTTTATTATGGCGGACCCAATTATTACATTTATCCATTTATTTTCTGATCTCACATCAGTAACGTAAAATAGACCTGTGGTATTAATGTCAAACAGTACAGATCAGGTATTTCATTGTGGCTGACTCACCTGGGTGGTCTTGAGGATCGGGTGTCCTACTTCATGCCTGTAGTACCCTACGCCATTTATAGTCATATTGACAACTAACTTTCCTGTCACTGGTTTTCCAAATGTATATCTGAAATGGAAAGAAGATCATGAATAACTTCCAGCTGTTTTCTGTTTCCCTGATTATATCAAGAATAGTACCATGGGACCTGCACATCTAGAAAAAGCGGGTGGGGGGTGGGGGGGCAATCACAGATTTTCCAGCTTGTTATTGTTAAGATGTTTTTATGAAGGCTTTTACATAGGAAGTTTCTGATGATGACCAGAAATCATCTGAAAAGTCTGCAGCAGATGAGATCCAAGCTCCAGTCACTGCACCATCCTGTGACTGTACTATGATCCATAGTATTGGAAATTTATTTGGGACATGTTCCTACCTGGCATGGACAGTTCCTTTTTCACACAGTGAAAGGTCACGAATGTAGGGAGGGGGGTCAATCAGCAACTCAAACTTCGGTAATACTACAATGAAAAGAAATACAACAGAATCTTTTCAAGGAGATCTTATTGTCCAGATTACAGCAAAACAATACACAGCTCTGAGAAGATCACTGCTTATGGTTGGATGAGGGCAGCGTAGCTAACAGACAGGACAGCACTCAGCAGAGAGTGACTCAACAAAAGTAGCAAGCCAAGACCATCTTGGAAAGATGACCTTAGCAAAACACTCTTAGACTTCTACTTCTTTTCAGAGGGATCTGTGTTCCAGGATTTGAGCCCAAGTTTTCTCTCCTACATACATGGTAAAGAGGACAAGTCACTACTGACTCCTCCACAGTGTGTCGGGAATAGAGCTGAGATATTAGCAGTTGTCAGTGTCTATAAATGTTTGCGTGATCAGGTCAGATGTCATAGATGGTGTGCTGGGTGTAATGATGCCCACCTTTCATCAAACAGAGGGGCTTTGAGACTGAAACGAAGGCTAGCAAAGAAAAGAATTCAGAATTCCAAGAAGGGCTCTGGGAAGGAAGGAAAGCACTGACAGACTGAATGCACATTTATGAGCTTTCCAAAGCAAAATTAAATCTTTGTTACATAACTAGGTCATGCAATATGACACTCCATTTCAGGTTCTTTATGAAGTGTGAAGGACAGGAACAAAGGCCTTCATTAAGTTACAAGTGTCTATATCCCTGAAGTACATAGCCTCTAAAGAATTTTTCCTCATGCTTTTAGATGCATTATTTCTGAGGTGTTTCATCTCAAGCAGAAACATTTCATAATATTTTTTTCTTCCAAATGCACTTGGGTTATAGTCAAAGTTGATTTGGGCACAACTCACCATATTTCTGAACTTCAAACGATTTGTTGTATGTGTGCCCCTGCATTTCAGCAAAGATGAGCCATTCACCAAACACTGGCTGATCAGACAAAGGAAAGGTCATATTTACAATACCTGAAAAAGGAAACAACATACTGTGAGCTCTGTGTCACTCATCAGCCCTTGTCAAGGCTTATTGAACACAACTCAGTATAAGCAGAAGCAAAGACAAAGAACAATATATTGAGAAAAAATAATCTGAAACTTACCACAACAAAACGGCTTCAAATTGCTCCACTCTATCATACGAGACCCCCGAGGATCCTGCATAGTGGTTTAGGAACGAGAAACATCACGGTGAAAATGAATATCACTAATACATTTAACTCAGTTTGCAACACAGAACTTCATTTTGTAATACATAGACTTCACTAACAGCTCCAATGTAACTAACATCTGTCAAAAGCTTTCTGAAGATACTTTACCAGGGGTATTTGCTTTCTAAAATTCAGTACTCATTTAAGGACACTGCTTCTATAACCAATGCACACAAGTAAGCACTGCCAAGTGGCAAATCCTCCACCTATCTTAAGATATCTATTTTGAATGGGATGAACTGGCCTCTGAAGACGCTTTCTTTCTATTCATAAAGGGAACTGTACAACTAGCAAGACAATATTTAGTCAGGTGAAATTAATTCTGCTGGTTTTGTCAGCATTAAATCTGTGACTGAATGCAAACAAGAGAAGAGAGTGAATTCTGCTTGCTGACAGCTAAAGAAAACACATGGTTTAAAAAAAAAAAGAAAAAAGACTAGACACAGAAGGAACCTCTCATTCACCTCATAAGGAAGAAGACAGGAGCACCCTTTCCTTGCCATGAATTTCTATTGTCCACTATCATAATGTTTGGGTGCAGAGATGAGATTGGCCCTGCTATATCAGCCCAGCCAGATGAAGGATAGGAGTGTGTCTGCATTGAAAAGAAGGGAGAAATTGAGTGGGACTGTTACATTTATAAACCCCAGTGAATCTAGCCAATTCTTCTCAGGCTGAAAAATGGGAATGGATTTCTGAAACTGAAGTAGAAAACAAGTATATTTGTTGGTGATAACAAAAAAGCAAGACATAAAGATCAGTTAAAGACACAGGGACAGAGATAATTGCATAGGTTATAGTTGGGAATGGCCATAATGGACTTGAAAAGGTACAGACGTGTGACTTGTTCCTCTTAAGGCTACAAGTATCTCGTGCCTCTACAAGGATACATGCTATGATTCACAGACAGATACTCACCACCACATAAGCTTCAATCTGAAAGAAAAAAAAAAAAGAATAAAAGGCTTTATGAAACAAATCTACTTTTTTTGCTGCTTCTGATGAACTGCTGAGTCAACAAAAGCGAGGTATGATGCACAAAGTGACGAAGTTTAAACATCTCTTTGGTAACAGTAGCCTGAGAAACATACATTTCATTCACACATCTAACTGGAAAGTAATACTTTGCATATCTGTGCATTACCTAAATAGAATGCAAGACTGAAAAATTCTTCTACTGCTTTGGCATAGTTACATTCTATTTGCTAGCACTGCAAAAGTGTGTCTTCTCCTTCAACAGTAATGTGGCCAAATGAAAAAAAAATTAATTGTAAATAACAACAGGCAATCACAAAATATGCCTAAATAGGTTCAAAACGCCAAATTTATTTCTGCATAAATGTACATTAGAATAAAATACAGGTTGCCAAGTATTCCACCATATTTTACAGTGTGAAAGAAAACAGTTTTCTTTACCCTGTCATTGACTGGTCTCAAGTCAGAAGTCACCATAAAGAGGTTTATCAACACTAAAAAAGGAAAAGAAGAAATTCATTAGTCATCACAGCAGACACTGAATAGAGTATCTCATCCTAAAATCTACTCTTGAAAAAAAGTTTTGCCTCTGTGAAAAAAACCAACTCTATCCTGGCTGAAACCAGGACATGCTTGAAAGCAGCCCTCGCATTGGAAAGTTCTCCAAGGTCACTTTACCTTTCTGCTTGGGTTTATAGACAGGTTTATCAGTCTGGATGAACACTGATGATCCTTTGCTATCAATGGTTACTGTGGTATAGTTGTGAAAAATGTAGCCTTCCTCTGCTAAATGCCGGTTGCCCCAGACTTTTAGATGTGCTTGTCCACGAAGTCCTGAAGGCACCTAGAAAACAGACCAGGAGGTGAGGAAGAGACAGAAAAGCCTTTGAGCTTTCTGGGGAATATAATTGACACTGAAGTGAGCAAAGAGCAGCCACCTGCTGCATCTCAGTGTAACTATGTGTTAGTAATAAAAAGAAAATTAAGAACATGCTAGATCTTTTACAATGTATAAACTTCAAAAGAGGCAAAGTCATGCTAAAAATATGGCAGGAAATTCTCTTTCTTCATCACTCAAGCAAAGTGATACTTGATCTACATGTGCAGCTTCCACTAAAGAAGGTGCGTTACATGGGGAAATCAACCACGCTGTGGAAGACACAGCTCTACCGACAGAGGGGAAAAAACCAAACACCCCACCACAAAAAACTCAAAACAAAACATGTATGCCTGCACATTTTAAACCAGTTGCTCAGAGAAATAAAAGACTTTTAAAATGACGTTAAAGATTACAATGTAAAAAAATCTGATAATACAGAAATATTATGATAATAGGTCACAATTTTAGAGTGAAAAAAATAAGTAAAACCAAAATCAGCAAAAACACTGCAGATCTTATTCAACAGTGAGTTACAGCCTTTGGATAAAGAATTCTATAGCATTTGGTATAACTGCTGCTGTTTCCTATTACATAGGTCTATATTATACCTTCCTGAAACTAAAGGAATAGATACTTAGGTATTTGTATATTAGCACAGTAAAGGGTGGGGAAGTATCCAAACCCTTTCTAGAACCTAATTCCCAGTTTAACCAGCAAGACAGAGCAGTATCAACATCAGCCATATAATAATTACAGAGAAGGCAAAGAAAGCTCTGGGGTATGCCACCAAGGCAGAGGAGATCCAACCAGTCATGACAGACCATCACCAAGCTAGTTAGACTTCTGTAAATCAAACGCTTTAATTTACTTATAGGCCAATGATAATGTAGCTGATGCAGTAGGTGCACTGAAGGTATCTATGCTGTGCTACAGTAGTACAATAGAACTGTTCCCAAATACCTGGATCCGCTGCAAATAAAACAGACCGATTTTCTTACAGCACTGCATAGAAAAGACTCATACAGGTATGACTGGCTTCAGTCAAGAGCTAGCAATGCAATATGGAGGGTTTTTTTCCCAGGGTCATATGCCACAGTGACTAGTCTAGCATACTTTCCAGAGCCTAGTATCAGCTCTGCGTGGTACTAGCTACTGCTATTCCAGAAGCACATCACAATTTAATATTTATATGATTTGTTCCACCCACCCCCTTCACCTCCCATCAGAGGTGACAACTCCAAAGCAAGTCCTGACTAAATTAAGAGGTCCAACACTTTCAAGACTTGTTTTTCAGTTCAGATCCATTTTGCCTACATTTGAAGTAATAAACTTCCACCACAAATCACCAGACATAATACATAACATACCTCTTCCAGTTCTAAACATTTTGATGGTGCTTAATCAACAACAAGACTGAAAACTCATTGCTTTCAACTTACATCCCTCTTTTGAAAGATCTAGGAAGAAAGATGGGGACAAAAGTCCTATACTAGCATGGAAGCACAGCCAAATTATCTCACAGAAACCATGAAAATGGCTTAACTTTTCTCTGTATGGTATAACTTAGCCCTACATACAGCATAAACTAAATTACTTCTTTCAATGAACAGTGAACTCTGAACTGGTAGCATTTAGCTCACTCCTTGGCATGAGGAAGGATAACTCACACAAGGTGCAAAGCAGGAGAAATCGATCTTTCACAGGATGTCTTTCTGCTCTAAGAATGACTACCTCTCACTGCACACCAGATTTCCAATATCCTAGGGATTCAAATAAAGCCAGATATTGCTGTAAAAAGTGTGATTTACTAAGGTAAGCACATGTAATTTTTTTTTAATGGCTACTGGCCACTCTTCTCTCTTGCAGAATTGCATTTAAATTCATCATCATTTCACTCCATTACAAACCCTCTTTGGAAATAAAATGTTCTCATTCCCTCCATCTCTTTCGTATGGGTAAGCTTCATTTTATGGACAATGCTCATGGCAAAAACACTGCTAATGTCAAAGGCTAAAATGTAGACAAAACTGGCGAAAGTTTATGTTTTTAAAATAACACAGTAGTACCAGAATAACTAGCAGAGAGACAATGTTCAATAATCTGCCATTTCTATGGATTTCTGTAGTCTGTCCAACGCTCCACGTCACTTACATAGCATTATGTACTACCGTTCTTATCAAATAATCACAACATAGAACTTTATGTTGAGGAATAAGCCACAGATCCAGCCACTGATTTTCTTCAGTGGTGTAAGGGCCTGACAGATGAGCTGTGATGGATTAAGCCTTGTTCTTTTCACTCTGAATTCTTACTCTTGCAAAGGTTGCTTCCACCTTAGTGTGTGCATCAGAATGTGACCTGTATTTGTGCTGCAGCTGCTCAGAGAGCTATGCCTGATGTGGTAGAAGGCAAGTCCCTCATGTTTTCACCAAAAACATCTTAAAATAATTGACACTCACCTTCAGCTTAATTGTTCCTTTATCTAAAATGAGAGAGAGAGAGAGAGTTATTCTTCTCAAGCTAAGGTACTAACATTTTAGACATCTGCAGTTGAGTGAAAGGAGACCCCATGTCATAGAGCTGCTAACTGCAATACCCCTTCATTACAATTTCACCTGAAGTAATTTTCCTGCATTGTGTAAAACAATCTGCAGGGTGAGCAAGTCAGACCCAGTGCAGTTCTCCAAAATAAACTTGGTCCACGTTTATTTACAATTTTTGCCGAAGGTAAACTGCAAAGTGCTCTATGGTTAGAGAGTACCACCAATGCTGAGATTTCAGCACAGGGCATACCATGCTTACAGAAGTATTTTGCTGTAAAAAGGACCTGGCCTCTTTTGGACTTGAATAATTCTCAAAACAAACACTCATAGAATCTATTTTGATTGCTGGATACAGCCATACCTAAGATTTCTCTTTAGCATATGTTGTCCACATGTGTAAGCATCACTCCCTTTGAATTACTTAGCAATTGTCAGCCAATTTCAAAGATGACAAGGGGAGGATAAAACCAGAGACAATCTGTTCCAAGAAAGGAAATGGCTTTTATATAACTCTCAGTTTTTACACACAGAACGGTTAAAACATGATGGTTAAAGAACATGATTGCCTGAGCCTTGTTTACATTACAGCTTACACCACTACTAGCAGTGGTAGAACGGCGCTACTGGGATTCATTTTCACTAATGTAAATTCATTCAGTATTAAGCTGGACATAATCAAAATACTTTTTGTCTTCATACACAGGACAGAGGGGTATCTCTCTTGGATTTTAAAGACTTACCCAACTGCACAAATATTACCACCTCTCTCAGCAATATTCAGGCCTGAAGATGGGGACATTGCATTTCCAGCACTCATTTTAAAATAAGGATAGAAAATTATGATGACATAGATCTTATATTTTTCTTTAAAGTCAACTTATCTTGTTCCTTATACAGCTTCCCAGTGTCAAACATTCCGGTTTCAAAAGGAAAGATATTCACTATAAAGCTCCTGAATATCAATTATCTAGGGTCTCTGTATGTCTTGGTGTTCCAAAATTATTGGCCTTGGATGTTTGAGATCACATACATCAAAACCACATTAGCACAATCAACTGAGAACATTTAGCAGTAGTCAATGAATTAACTATTAGTTTGGTTCCAGTTCCATTATCACCTAAAGCAATTGTCCTGGAGATATTGATGTGTTCTCACAGCACCACAACTTATAAACTAGTTTTCAAGTTCAGACTTACAGGAACTTACCCAGAACTGTTCCATGGCCTCGTGACACAGTTTCTCCTTTGACTACTAACTGAATCTGGACTGTTGTCTCCTTGACAGAGTTAAAGATGGTTACGCTGATAGCTTCCTCAACACCAGATCGGAAAACAGAAGGTGCTGCAATCAAATAGCCCCTGAGGAGCAAAATTGGAAGTGGATGGTCAAGAACAGCAACAAGACTGTGATCTTTATTTGTAAGACGCTTTATGTATAACAAAAGGAAAAGAACAGGCTGCCCTAACATCTAGCAGTCTAGGCCTATATCTAATATGCATAAAATAAACACAGAATGCACACAGAAATAAACCAAGCCTAACCATCTTACAAATCCTTAGTATTTAAAGACAGACAGTAATATTGATGTTTACTGCATATATAACATAGATATATTTATATATTATCTATAAACTAAATATACAACTAACTAATCATAAAAAACCTGAAGTTCATGAAAGAATAAGGAGGTACCTGAACCTCCAGTAGAGTTTTGTAGATAATGCTTTGTTTTGAAACAGTTTAGATACTTCTAACATTTTTGCCTCAATCATTCTTCATGGCTCCCATAGTTCAACTTGATACACAGAAAAAGCAGTGACACTCAGTGCTGATACTCAGCACTTTCTAAATGTCACTCACACACATGTGACGGGTCTGAACTTCCAATTTATATAGAAGCAGCCCAGAAACTACTGTTACAAGACTGGGCTCAAATTCTCAGTTCTGCTACCACTTTTTTGTTCAAAGAATTATATCCTGCAAGTTTAAAAACCCCGGCAAAAAGGAATTATCTTAGCAGGCACACACACAGTTTAAAGCCACCCTCGAAGACCTCCCATATATACTACAATCCTTGTGTTTCTGAATGGAATCTGTACTATTCCTCTGTGCTGAATGGCACCACGCCATGAACTTGTCAACTAAAAGCATTACAGACTCTGAGTTCTTTGATGCGTTGGGCTGTAAGCAACACATTTATATTCTCTTCATGACACACCTTTCTGGGTTTTTTTTCCTACCCAAAAGCATTTTTTAAAATGAGGCAATTCCTCATATGACTCTTTAAGCCCAATTTCTCAGCCCATGCCTTTTTACAGTTCTATGAGCCAGGTTGCTTTAGTTCATGATTAATTATCACTTTGGGATAAGGAAGATGGTGTTTTACAGCCCCCAAGTCATCTTTTATCAAATTCCAACCCCATGTTTCTCTCTCAGCAGGCCTCATTGCCATGGAGATCCCACTACCCCCAAAGGAAGTTCAGATCTCTGTAGCATTTCAGTTAAATTGCATGGGGTACTTACAGATTCAAAACCTTATGGTTGCCAGGTTTGAGAAGTCACCCGAACATTAATAAATAACAATAAAAAGTTACTACTTAGCCTGCAAATTCTTGGTAAGAAAGACATAGCTGATCTAGTTGCAGAGGGAGAAAGAGTACCATCTGCATCCAGTATGAAATGATTAGATTCAAACTGTCACATAAGCACAGCGCTACAGTGCCATATGTGAAGCACATGTATTCACATTGTTCTAAATTGCCGCAACTCTTTCTGAAGTATCAGTCTGTTGATACGGCTATTTAAATCACCTAAGAAGTGGCATCTGAATATTAAATATTTAACCTGGCAACTAAACAGTTAACTTGACACTGACTGGACAGATCCTTTAAACACATTTGACTAACAGCTCTGTCAGGTTACACCAAAACTTGGCAGGATGTGAAATATTTTCTAGTAAGCAAGTGAAAATAAGTTCTCCATGGCACTCAGTTAATGCAGCTATTCATGATGCTGACGGGCTATAAGCAGCTAGGGATAAAGAACAAAGCAAACTTTAATCAAAGTTAACCTAAACACACTGGAACGAGCTGTGGATTCAATTTCTAAAAGCCGGAGAACTTTCCCCGCAGTGAAATGTTTCTCCCCGGATGATTTTCCCCACAAGAATGCTTCACATGCTCTTCGGGAGCAACCAACATTACCTTCAACCATCCCAAACACAACAGCAGCCCCTGCGCAACACCCTGGATTCCTTAAATAATTGTTTGCAGATAAAAGCTCCCCGCCAGCCACTCGCTGGAGGAGCTAGAGGCAGGTATTTCTAAGGAGGCTTCCCCCCCCGCCCCCCTTTCCCTGTGCTATGCACTTTTGCACCGGCGAGTACAAACGTGCTGCTCGGC
>NW_010531362.1:0-236 GCF_000687285.1 Phaethon lepturus | reverse complement strand
CCCCCGGAGCCGCTGGCAGAGCAGAGGGGTTCGCGTGTGTGTCCCACCACCACCACCCTTTGCGGGGAGGTTGCCCACCGGCCGGCGAGGGTCCCCGTCCCCTTCCCGGTACTTACTGCCTCTCTCGCGGCTGGGCTGCGCTCAGGCTGCAGAGGGTCAGCAGGACCCCCCAGGCGCAGCCGGGCTCCCTGCGGGGCATGGTGCTCCGGAGCCCCGGGCCGCGGCGTTCTCCGCGG
>NW_010531361.1:0-5361 GCF_000687285.1 Phaethon lepturus | reverse complement strand
CCCACTACCAAAACCTTGCCGCGCAAACCCAATACATAAGGGTACTGCGTAAAAAGCAACATTCTGTGATGTGTGTTACGCAGGAGGTTAGGGTATATTTTAAATGTCCTTCAGGCTTTCAAATCTATTGCCTTAATCCAATTGTTCAATACTGAAGAAACAGAATGTATTCCTCACCCAATATTATAGTAAGATGACATTTCAACCAAGTCTCCACTCTACAGTGTTATATTCTGAAATAATTTCCAATTATTTAATTATTTTTAAGTAGAGCTGGTATGTGCAATGATCTCTGGTACTAACAATAAGCGACCATTACAGTTCTATGAAGTCTTTTCAGAAGGTTATTGAAACGTTTTCATTTTACAGGCTGACTTTTCCAGACCATGTTTCAAAGAGAGACAGAGAGAGCAAGAGAGAGACAGAGAGAAAGTGAGAGGCTGGCTGTTGGGAGTGAAAGAAAGCAAAAGAAAGATAGTTAGGACTAGAGATAGAGAGGCAGAGTGAAAAAGAAAGCGTGAGAGAGAGATAAAGAGAACAAGAGAGGGGGAAGGGACAGGAAAAAAGACAGGGTATAGGAGAGAGAAGAATGTGAATGTGAGAGTGGGACAGCGAGAAAGAAAGAAGAGAGGAAGAAAGAGAAATAGAAGGATGAAGAAAGAGAAATAGAAGGATAAAGAAAGAAAAAGTCAGAGAAAGAGCAGAAAGGAAGAGAAAGAGTGAGAGAGAAACAGCGAGAGAGAATGAGAAAGAGCACAATCAAAAGAGAATGACACAGGATGTGAGAGAAAGTGAGTGTGAGAGACTGAATCGTAAAACATTTGTCTCAAAGATTGTTTATCTAAGATAAGGATGGCTACATGGCCACAGAGATCTCCGGTTGATGAAAGACGGCACCAGCCCCTGAGCCACGTGTTGATCAGGAATGCGAAGATATGCTAAATTGCAGGCCTTGAATGAGAGTAAAAGGGACTGCCAAGACAAGCCCTTGTGCGCGCCGGCCGCCTCCGAGCACGATCTCCCACCACCAAAAACAGCGAGAGACTTGGACCCCGGGACGCCGCGGATCCATGGTGGTGACTATCCTTGCAACTCTATCCCGAATGCTTGCTTGATTTCTGTCTTTTTATTCCATTCTGTCCTATCGCTAATCATTCTTTGCTTTTGATAATAAAAGCTGTCTTGGGTATACAGCATTTGACCTTGTTTGTGTCTTAATCTTGCTCTCGGGATCATATCGAAACCTCCCCCGACATTGGATTGGGACAGTGAGTGTGCACAAAAGTGTGAGAGAGCAGAAGACAGGGGTGAGGAGAGAGTGAGAAAGAGAGCAACAGGCAGAATGAGAGAGAGAGAAAGAGCATCATCAAGAGACAGAGACAGAGATGGACAGACAGGAGACACAGGGCAGCATGTGTGCACAAATGCAGAGAGAGAGAGAGAGAGAGGAGCGCACAGACAGAGGAAGAGAAAGAGGCATGTGCAGACAGATGCACAGGAGGCCGGACGGATGCACACACACAAAGATGCAGAGGAAGAGAGACACATGCGCACACAGACACAAAGGAAGAGAGATGCACAGGCATACAAATGCAGAGTGACAAACAGGCACATATAATAGACACAGAGACAGAGAACCACGCACAGACACAGAGGGGGGGAGAGAGAGATGCGTATACGCAGATGCAGAGACACACTGGGGGGAGACACCTGTGCACACAGATGAGGAGAGATGTATGTGAACACCAATGCAGAGAAAGAGACAGAAAGGCACCTGCACACAGGCATGAAGAGAAAGAGACACGCAGAAAGACAGATGCAGATGCGCCTGCACACACATGCAAGGAAAGAGAGACATGTGTGCACAAAGATGGAGAGGAAGAGAGAGAGACGTGAGTGCACACAGATGCAGGCAAAGGGAGACAAATAGATAAGCGCATGCACAGATGTAGTGGAAGAGAGGCAGAGGGATGCACACAGATGCAGAGATGTGTGTGCACACAGATGCAGTGAGATGTGCCTGCACACAGACAAGGAGGAAGAGATGCGCACACAGACAAACGCATGTGCACAGAGGCAGAGGAAGAGAGACAGAGACCCACATGTACACAGAGACACGGGGGGGAGAGGTACATGCGCACACAGATACAGAAGAAGAGAGACCGACAGACGCTTGCACAGACAAATGCAGAGGAAGAGGGATAGAGACAGGAAAGTGCATGCACAGACACAGAGGAAGAGACAGAGATGCATGCACACAGACACAGGGAGAGACAGAGAAATCCATGTGCACAGATGCAGAGAGACAGAGAGAAACAGGGACAGATAGATGTGCGCATGCACAGATGCAGAGGAAGAGTGACAGATGCTCATGCAGACAAACGTGGAGGAAGATAAATGCAGGCATGCATAGACACAGAGACAGGCAGAGAGACAGAGGTGCACGCATGCACAGATTGAAAGGAAGAAAGACGGAGGCATGAGCAAAGATGCAGAGGAAGACAGAAAAAGAGACAGAGGCACACGCACACAGACAGAGATGGGTGTGCACATAGATGCAGAGGAGGAGAGACAGAGATGCAAGTGCAGCTGCAGAGGAAGAGACAGATGCAAGGGCATGCACATGTTCAGACACAGAGTGGGAAAGAGACACGTGCACACAGGCGCAGAAGAAAAGAGACAGCAAGATGGACGCACAAACAGGAGGGGAGAGACAGAGATGCACACGCACGCAGAGACGTGCATGCACAGAGACAAAGGAGGAGAGACAGGCATGTGCAGAGATGCCGAGGAAGAGACTGAGACACACAGGCATACAGATGCAGAGAAAAAGACAGATACAGAGATGCATGCGCACACACAGGGAGAGGCAGAGATGCGTGCACACACAGACATAGAACGAGGGGGGGAGAGGGGGAGAGAGAGAGAGATATGCACGCACAGTGACACAGGCAAAGAGAGTCAGAGATACACACACAGGAGTAGAGACAAAGATGAGCATGCGTGCAGATGCAGAAGAACAACCAAGAGATGCTTGTGCAGACAAATGCAGAAGGGAGACACAGTTGCAGGCACACACAGGCAGGCAGAGACAGACAATGAGGCACGCATGTGCACAGATGCAGAGGAAGAGAGAAACAGATGTGTGTGCAGACAGACACAGAGGAAGAGAAACATGAGAGACAGAGGAGGAGAGACAGAGAAGTGCGCACACACATACACAGACTGGAGCACACAGACACAAATAGAAACAGGTAGGTGTGTATGCAGAGGAATAGAGACAGATGCACGTGCACACAGATGTGAAGAGATGTGTGCTCATTCAAATGCAGAGAGAGAGGGATATGTATGCACACACAGATGCCGAGGAAGAGATGTGGACATGCACAGACACAGAGAGAGACAGAGACAGGCAGAGACAGAGATGCACACAGATGCAGAGGAAAAGAGACAGAGATGCACGCACACACAGACATAGACAAGCATGCACACAGACACAGAGGAAGAGAAACAAAGATGGGGGCATGCACAGACAGAAGAATAGAGACAGACATGCATGTGCACACAGACACAGATGGGAGCACACACAGATGCAGAAGAGACAGAGAGAGAGGCACACACACAGGCGCAGAGAAAGACAGACAAAAAGACAGAGACAGATGTGCATGTACAGACAAATGCAGAGGAAGAGAGATAGTCACAGGCACGCACAGACACAGACAGGCAGAGAGAGTCTCGAGCGCACACAGATGCAGAGGAACAGAGATGTGCGTGCGTACAGATACAGAGGAAGAAAGAGAGAGTGAGAGAGACATGCACACACATAGACATAGACAGGCATGC
This sequence comes from Phaethon lepturus, assembly GCF_000687285.1. NCBI lineage: Eukaryota > Metazoa > Chordata > Aves > Phaethontiformes > Phaethontidae > Phaethon > Phaethon lepturus. Next base: position 1,518 of record NW_010531361.1, on the reverse strand, counting down.
ACAGATGCAGAGAGAAGCAGAGATATGCACAGATGCAGAGGAAAATAGACAGGTGAGCACGTACAAAGACATGGAGAGACATGTGCACATTCAGACACAGAGAGAGACTTACACACAGATGCTGAGGAAGAGATGTGTGTGCACAGAGATGTGTACACACAGATGCAAAAGAGGAGAGACAGAAAGATGTGCACACACATACACAGACTGGAGCGCACACAGACACAGACAAACAGGGAGGCATGCACACAGATGCAGAGGAACAGAGACAGAAGTGCATGCACACAGGCGCAGAGAGACATGCACGTGTTCAGATGCAGAGAAAGAGAAACAGAGAGGTGTGCACGTGCACAGACGTAGCAGAAGAGAGACACAGACACCTGCATATACATAGATACAGAGAGAAGCTGGTTTTGCCATAAAAAGAAGCAAGGTCAATGGACCTGCACAGGAGATCCAGTTCTTGGGAATAAAACAGCAGGATGGATGCCATCATGTGCCTATGGATGTGGTCAACAAGATAGGAACTATGTCTCCACCAGCTAACAGGAAGGAAACACAAGCTTACCTAGGCCTTCTGGAGTTCTGGAGAATGCATATTCCAGGTTACAGTCAGCTTATGAGCCCTATCTATTGAGTAACAAAAAAGAACTGTGTTGAGTGGGGCCTTGAGCAACAACAAGCCTCTGAGCAGATCAAACAGAAAATAGCTCATGTGGTAGTCCTTGAGCCTGTCTGGGCAGGACCAAATGTGCAAAATGTGCTCTACACTGTAGCTGGGGAGTATGGTCTCACCTGGAGCCTCTGTCAGAAAACATCAGGAGAAACCTGAGGTTGACCGTTAGGGTTTTGGAGCCAGGGATATCGAGGATTGGAAGCCCACTACACCCCAACTGCAAAAGAGATACTAGCAGCATATGAGGGAGTTTGAGCAACTTCAGAAGTTGGGGGTACAGAAACATATCTCCTCTTGGCACCATGATTGCCTGTGCTACACTGGATGTTCAAAGGAAACATTCCCTCTACGCATCACGCAATCAGTGCTACATGGAGTAAGTGGGTAGAACTGATCACACAACGAACTTGATTGGGGAAACCCAACCACCCAGGAATCCAGGAAGAGATCATGGACTGGCCAAAAGGCTGTGATTTTGGAGCATTGCCTGAGGAGGTGACTTGTGCCCAAGAAGCACCACCATATAATGAGTTATCAGGAGATGAAAGGCTTTATGCTCCATTTACTGATGAATCGTGTCGCGTTATAGGCAACCATCGGAAGTGGAAAGCTGCTGTGTGGAGTCCCACATGACAAGTTTTTGAAGATATCTTTCTCCAAGTGACGGAAGAAGTCTCACAATCACGAGCCCCTGTTCTTGTGGGGGACTTCAACTTACCGGACATCTGCTGGAAATACAAAGAGGCAGAGAAAAAAGACTCTAGGAGGTTCCTGGAGTGTGTGGGAAGATAACTTCCTGACAAAGCTGGTAAAGTGAGCCTACCAGGGGAGGTGCCTCGCTT
>NW_010531360.1:1068-1408 GCF_000687285.1 Phaethon lepturus | reverse complement strand
AAGAAGCCCTGAGAAACTTGGAGCGCCAAGACAGTGATCTGCTTCAGAACATAACTATGGAACAAATGACAGGCCAGGGACCGTTTATGGATGTTAGATTGCAAGCTCAGCTGCCTTTAGAAGCCTTGCAATTAGTTGGGCGACTAGCGTTGAATGCGTTGCGAACAGTCCCTGAGGAGGGAAAGGCAACCATCTTATACTCAAATTAGACAAGGGAGAGATGAACCATATATGTCTTTTGCTGATCGTCTGAGAGATGCTTTGAATAAGGTGTATACCAATGAAGACGCAAAACTAGCAGTGTTGTTGAATTTAGCGGTAGAAAATGCCAATGTAGATT
>NW_010531360.1:0-205 GCF_000687285.1 Phaethon lepturus | reverse complement strand
CGCCCGTGACAATGGCCCATCGATATGTTAGTGGATACAGGAGCTGATGTGACCATAATCAGTCAGTGAGAGTGGCCACCAGGCTGGCTGGCTCAGTCTCCAGCTCACGGACTTGTAGGGGCTGGTGGGTTTTTTGCAACACAACAGAGTACAACAACTCTAACCTGTGAATATCCAGAAGGGCTAGTGTGTTCAGTACGACCCT